>NC_061512.1:175074864-175112769 GCF_022539505.1 Lolium rigidum | reverse complement strand
CCGATTGTGGCACCGTCAAGATCTTCTACGCGCTTTTGAAAGCGGCAAGTGATCGTCTACCGCAGCAACGAGAGCCTCCTCTTGTAGGCTTTGGAAATCTTCAAGGGTTAGTCTCGTTCATCCCCTCGTTGCTCCCATCTTCTAGATTGCATCTTGGCTTGGATTGCGTTCTCGCGGTAGGAAATTTTTTGTTTTCTATGCTACGAATCCCTACACTAGCAAAACTCTTGATGCTGCTCAAAGAAATTATGCTACAACTGAAAAAGAATTATTAGCTGTAGTCTTTGCTTGTGATAAGTTTAGATCCTATATTGTTGATTCGAAAGTTACAATTCATACTGATCATGCTGCAATTAGATACCTTATGACAAAGAAAGATGCTAAGCCGAGACTTATTAGATGGGTACTTCTTTTGCAAGAATTTGATTTACATATTATAGATAGAAAAGGTGCCGATAATCCTGTTGCTGATAATTTGTCTAGATTGGAAAATATAGCTTATGATCCTCGTTCCCGTTAATGATAGTTTTCCAAATGAACAATTGGCTGTAATAAAGGTGAGCTCGCGAGATAGTCCTTGGTACGCTGATTATGCTAACTTTATTGTTTCCAAGTACTCGCCTCCAACCTTTTCGACTCGGCAAAGGAGGAAATTCTTTTATGACTTGAGGCATTATTTTTGGGATGACCCACACTTATATAAAGAAGGAGTGGATGGTATTATGCGAAGATGTGTTCCCGAATATGAACAACAAGAGATATTGAGTAAATGTCATGGTAGTGCTTATGGAGGACATCACGCCGGAGATAGAACTCGCACAAAAGGTTCTACAATCAGGTTTTTATTGGCCAACTCTCTTCAAAGATGCAAGGAAGTTTATTTTATCTTGTGATGAATGTCAAAGGGTTGGTAATATCTCCAGACGCAATGAAATGCCTATGAATTATACTCTTGTTATTGAACCATTCGATTGTTGGGGATTTGACTTCATGGGTCCTTTCCCTTCTTCAGAAGGTAACACTCATATACTTGTCGTTGTTGATTATGTTACTAAATGGGTAGAAGCTATACCCACAAAAAGTGCTGATGGTGAGACTTCTTTAAAAATGCTTTTAGATATTATTTTTCCTAGATTTGGAGTACCTAGATATATTATGACAGATGGAGGTTCTCATTTTATTCATGGAGGTTTTAGAAAAACTCTTGCTAAGTATGGTATTAATCATAGAATTGCTTCCGCTTATCATCCTCAAACTAGCGGGCAAGTAGAATTATCAAATAGAGAGATTAAATCTATTTTGGGAAAGACTCGTTAATAAATCTAGAAAGAACTGGGCTATTAAATTGAAGGACGCACTATGGGCTTATAGAACTGCTTATAAAAATCCCATGGGTATGTCGCCTTATAAAATAGTTTATGGGAAAGCTTGTCATTTACCTTTAGAACTAGAGCACAAAGCTTATTGGGCTATAAGGGAACTTAATAAAGATTTCAAATTTGCCGGTAAGAATAGATTGCTACAATTGAGTTCTCTAGATGAATGGAGAAGTGAAGCTTATGAAAATGCTAAACTCTTTAAAGAGAAAGTTAAGAAATGGCATGATAGAAGAATTATCAAAAGAGAATTTAATGTTGGAGATAAAGTCCTATTGTATCGGTCTAGTCTCAGATTCTTTGCAGGGAAATTGCTCTCAAAATGGGAAGGACCATATGTCATTGTGGAGGTGTATCGTTCAGGGGCAATTAAAATTAGCTCTCTGCAAGGTGATGCCACACAAGTAGTGAATGGACAAAGACTCAAGCACTATATTTCTGGAGATTCTTATAATGAAGATGTTGATGTTATTCAAGTGGTAACTCCGGAAGCTTTCATCAAAGGTCAAACTGACAGTTCTGCAGAGTTCGACTTTGAATAGGTAACAGTTCTGGTAAGAAAAAGTCCGCGTTTAACTTTCCGAACAATGTTTTTGCAACTTTTGGAAAATATTAAAAATTACGAGATCGAAACGTAGTGGAGGAGGCGCATGAGGGCGTGCCCCCACAGGCCGGCGCGGGCCCCAGCCTGGCCGCGCCGCCCTATGAGGGGAGCCCCTCGTTGTCCCTCTCCGACTCTTGTTCGACCTGGTACTTTCCTTCTGTCATAAAAATTACTGCTATATAATCCCCCGAACCCCTGGAGGTCCGTATATCGTTTTCTCGTCGTGTTTTGTTTCGAGCTGTTTTCTGCCAGGATTTGTTTTTG
The DNA here is from genome assembly GCF_022539505.1 of Lolium rigidum. Lineage (NCBI taxonomy): Eukaryota > Viridiplantae > Streptophyta > Magnoliopsida > Poales > Poaceae > Lolium > Lolium rigidum. The sequence goes on along the minus strand of NC_061512.1, from coordinate 175,110,525 downwards.
ATCTAGAAGCATCATGGTCTCCAACAACAAAGACAAGGAGCCTATGGAGGAAGATATTCAAGATTTCGAGCTGAAAGAAGAATTCAAGGAGGAAGTGAAGGAGACGTCATCAATGAAAAGGAAGCGGCAAGCTGTGGGGAGTAAGCCAATATTGGTGGGATCGGTTAACACTGGACGTTCTTTTTCTCATAACTTGCAGGGACCTCTACCGCCTGCTCTTAGCCTCGACTCTTTCCCTTGTGTGGAAGAAGCACTACGGGTTACCGATGAGTTTTGTGATCAATACCGTGCGCTGAGAAGGGAAGTGGAGATACTTCTTGAGGAGAACAACCGACTTCGCAGAATGCTGGAGTATTACTCGATTCCTATCATAAGGCCGCCACCGCCACTTTCAGATAACAATGAATCTCTTCGAGTCTTAGTGCAGAATTGCCAAACTGAAAAGCTGAAGCTGAAGGAGATCCTTAAGGATCGCATGAACGGACCATCACCATCATCACCGAAGGAGTAATTCATCATCGGTATTGGCATCCCCTTGGTTTGTTCCAAGCTTGGGGAAGTGCCGCGGTATCACATCATCACTATCTTTTACCTTTTTATTATCAAGTAGTGTCATATCATGAGTAGGGAAGTTATCATATAAGATGTGTTGCGGTATGGAAGTATCTCTCTTTAGTTGGTTATCTATGTATCCCTTGGTGTGAGTTATCGTTATGGAATATTAATGGGAAGTTTTATCATTTACATATTGCACATCTTATTTTAGTTTGCAATCTCTATTATGTGATTGATCTTGTTGTTAGTATTGGTATCACTTTGGGAGCATTAAGTAAATCTATTTGGTTTTGGCAAACTTAGCATTGGTCAATAGCAACAACACTTTGAGTTTAAGTAGAGAACAAATACATGTAGATATGTTGTTTCATTATCTTTCTTTCTTGTTAGCTATGAGCTTAGTATTCTGAAGTTAAAATTGTTTGTGCTTACAAGGAAGATGCATGATTGTTTCTATCACATGTATATTTGTTTGCTTCCCTTAACTCTCATGCTTGTTAATTAACCTTGCTAGCCAAAGACCTGTACTGAGAGGGAATGCTTCTCGTGCATCCAAACCTTTAACCCAAAACCAATGCCATGTGTGTCCACCATAACTACCTACTATGTGGTATTTTGCGCCACTCCAAGTAAATACTTCATGTGCTACCTTTAAACAATTCAAAATTTATTGTCCCTTATTTGTGTCAATGTTTTATAGCTCATGAGGAAGTATGTGGTGTTTTATCTTTCAATCTTGTTGGGCAACTTTCACCAATGGACTAGTGGCTTCATCCACTTATCCAATAACTTTGCAAAAAGAGCTGGCAATGGGGTTCCCGAGTCCCAAATTAATTAACTTTCGTAATTTTACAAATAGACAGTCCTCCATGGTATGTGATTGCTGGCAGGCACCCGAGGATTCGGTTAGCCATGGCTTGAGAAAGCAAAGGTGGGGAGGAGTGTCATCTAAATAAAAATAAAATAAAAAGACACTCCTTCATGGTATGAGATTGCTGGCAGGCACCCGAGGATTCGGTTAGCCATGGTTTGTGAAAGCAGAGGTTGGAAGGAGTGTCAACCAAAAATAAAACTTTATGGGAGCCGCTCTTTGAGAGTTTGTCTGGCAAGGGGGTTAGTGTACCCGCTACCAGTCGTTGACAATAACAAACACCTCTCAAAACTTTACTTTTATGCTCTTTATATGATTTCAAAATTTGAAAAGCTCTAGCACATGATTTAATCCCTGCTTCCCTCTGCGAAGGGCCTGTCTTTTACTTTATGTTGAGTCAGTAAACCTATTTCCCTCCATCTTAAGCAAGCATTTGAGTTGTTGTGATCCAACCAACTATATTGTGATATATGTAATCATGCCTTTTATTCTTCCTTGTTTAGTACAAGTTTTATCTGATGAATATAGCTTTGAAGATTATCAATGATTATGAGAAGATTACTATGATTGAGTATGCAAATTTTGCTATAAGCCTTAATATAAGAGCACTGCTCGATAAATAAGTACAATTTGTTAAATGTTCTTTGACCAAGAACGAAGTTTGCCATCACCAATTATGATTTCCCATGCACCTTTATTTGTGATCTCCTTTTACTTGTTTCAAGTTGAATCATATTGGGAAGTTGTTCACTAGAATGCCTTGTGTGAATTAATATGATGCTTCTTGTCCGTATTTTATTTATCAACTCTTCACTCCATAAACATGTGGTCTTGTTTACTGAGCTCAGTTTCGCTTGGGGACAAGCGAAGTCTAAGCTTGGGGGAGTTGATACGTCCATTTTGCATCACTATTTTATATCATAATTTACTGTTATTCATTGATATATTTCATATTTAGAGATAATACTTATGTTATTTCATCTATTTTGCATGTTTTATGATTATTGGAGGATCACGCACCGGAGTCAGGATTCTGCTGGAAAAAGCGCCGTCAGAATGCAGTATTTCGGAAGATGAACAATTGACAGAAATTATACGAAAAATCCTATTTTTCCAGAAGACGAAGGGAGCCAGAAAGGGGAGCCGAGGAGGGCCGCCATGGGCCCACCTCATAGGCTGGCGCGGGCCCACGCCCGGCCGCACCGCCTTGTGAGGAGGGGGCCCACGACCCCCTCTGGCCTCCTCTCCTTCGCGTACTTCTTCGCCCCGAAAACCTAAGCTCCAGAGGATAGTAGCGAATAGTCACAGCCGCCTCTGCGGGGCGGAAAACACCAGAGAGAAAAGAGCTCTCCGGCGGGAAGGAATCCGCCGGGGAAATTCCCTCCCGGAGGGGGAAATCGACGCCATCGTCACCGTCATCGAGCTGGACATCATCTCCATCACCATCGTCATCATCTCCATCATCATCACCGCCATCTCCACCGCTGCACCTCGTCACCGCTGTAACGATTTGGGTTGGATCTTGATTGTTTGATAGGGGAAACTCTCCCGGTGTTGATTTCTACTTATTATTGATGCTATTGAGTGAAACCATTGAACCAAGGTTTATGTTCAGATTGTTATTCATCATCATATCACCTCTGATCATGTTCCATATGATGTCTCGTGAGTAGTTCGTTTAGTTCTTGAGGACATGGGTGAAGTCTAAATGTTAGTAGTGAATTATGGTTGAGTAATATTCAATGTTATGATATTTAAGTTGTGGTGTTATTCTTCTAGTGGTGTCATGCGAACGTCGACTACATGATACTTCACCTTTATGGGCCTAGGGGAATACATCTTGTACTTGTTTGCCAATTGCGGGGTTGCCGGAGTGACAGAAACCTAAACCCCCGTTGGTATATCGATGCAGGGAGGGATAGCGGGATCTCGAGTTTAAGGTCTGTGGTTAGATTTATCTTAATTACTTTCTTGTATTTGCGGATGCTTGCAAGGGGTATAATCACAAGTATGTATTAGTCCTAGGAAGGGCGGTGCATTAGCATAGGTTCACCCACACAACACTTATCAAAACAATGAAGATTAATTAGTCTGTATGAAGCGAAAGCACTAGACTAAATTCCCGTGTGTCCTCAAGGACGTTTGGTCATTATAAGTAAACAAACCGGCTTGTCCTTTGTGCTAAAAAGGATTGGGCCACTCGCTGCAATTATTTCTCTCGCATTTTACTTACTCGTACTTTATTCATCTGCTATATCAAAACCCCCTGAATACTTGTCTGTGAGCATTTACAGTGAATCCTTCATCGAAACTGCTTGTCAACACCTTCTACTCCTCGTTGGGTTCGACACTCTTATTTATTGAAAGTACTACGATACACCCCCTATACTTGTGGGTCATCAGTCATCATCTTTACCATTGCTTTGAATCACTTCATTCATCTCATATGCTTTACAATAGTATTGATTAAGATCATGTTGGTAGCATGTCACTTAAGAAATTATCCTTGTTATTGTTTACCTACTCGAGGGCGAGTAGGAACTAAGCTTCGGGATGCTTGATACGTCTCAAACGTATCTATAATTTCTTATGTTCCATGATAGTTTTATGACAATACCTACATGTTTTGTTCACACTTTATATCATTTTGATGCGTTTTCCGAAACTAACCTATTGACGAGATGCCGAAGTGCCAATTCCTGTTTCTGCTGTTTTTCGTTTCAGAAATCCTAGTAAGGAAATATTCTCGGAATTGGACGAAATCAACGCCCAGCATCTTATAATTGCACGAAGCTTCCAGAACACCGGAGAGGGGCCAGAGGAGAGCCTCAGGCCCACCACACAAGGTGGCGGCGCGGCCCAAGGGGGGCCCTACTGTGTGGGTCCCCCGTAGCCCTTCCGACTCCGACTCTTCGCCTATAAGAAGCTCCCTGACCTAAATCTTCGATACGAAAAAGCCACGGTACGAGAAACCTTCCAGAGCCGCCGCCATAGCGAAGCCAAGATTCGGGGGACAGGAGTCTCTGTTCCGGCACGCCGCCGGGACGGGGAAGTGCCCCCGGAAGGCTTCTCCATCGACACCACCGCCATCTTCATCAACGCCGCTTGTCTCCCATGAGGAGGGAGTAGTTCTCCCTCGAGGCTAAGGGCTGTACCGGTAGCTATGTGGTTAATCTCTCTCTCCTATGTACTTCAATACAATGATCTCATGAGCTGCCTTACATGATTGAGATTCATATGAGTTTTGTATCACTATTCATCTATGTGTTACTCTAGTGATGTTATTAAAGTACTCTATTCCTCCTTCATGATGTAATGGTGACAGAGTGTGTGCATCATGTAGTACTTGGCGTAGGTTATGATTGTAATCTCTTGTAGATTATGGAGTTAACTATTACTATGATAGTATTGATGTGATCTATTCCTCCTTTCATAGTGTGATGGTGACAGTGTGCATGCTATGTTAGTACTTGGTATAATTGCAATGATCTATCATGCACTCTAAGGTTATTTAAATATGAACATCGAATGTTGTGAAGCTTGTTAACTCCGGCATTGAGGTGCTCTTGTAGCCCTACACAATTAATGGTGTTTGTCATCCAACAAGAGAGTGTAGAGAGTGGTTTTATTATGTGATCAATGTTGAGAGTGTCCACTAGTGAAAGTATGATTCCTAGGCCTTGTTTCCAAACATCGAATCTCCGTTTATTTACTGTTCTGTTGCATGTTTACTCGCTGCCATATTTTATTCAGATTGCTATTACCACTCATATACATCCATACTACTTAGTATTTCACTATCTCTTCGCCGAACTAGTGCACCTATACATCTGACAAGTGTATTAGGTGTGTTGGGGACACAAGAGACTTCTTGTATCGTGATTGCATGGTTGCTTGAGAGGGATATCTTTGACCTCTTCCTCCCTGAGTTCGATAAACCTTGGGTGATCCACTTAAGGGAAACTTGCTGCTGTTTTACAAACGTCTGCTCTTGGAGGCCCAACACTGTCTACAGGAATAGAAACGTGCGTAGACATCAATGCCCCAGTCGGCGCTCCACACGCTATAGGAGCAGTTGGAGGGGACGGGCTAGGGGAGGAGGCGGCGCGGCGGGGAAGGTCGGTCCCCAAGTTTTGCTCCGTTGTTTGGCTCTGGTAAAAAGATGGTGGTTTCCGCGGCCAGCGGGCGAAGCTGCTGCTGATTCTTGCGTTCACGGCGGACATCCCAACAGCCACCTTGGTTGAACCGAATATCGCCGCAAGGTGGGGATTTTTTTGTCGGTTCCGCTCCAAGCCCCTCTCCTCCTTGCAATCGACAACCCTGCAGTTTGCGGTTGGGTCTTTGGCTTTAACTCCATCGAGCAGGATGCGGGCATGCCAGTGGCACCTCGGCAGTTTGTGGCGGAAAGAGAATGATGGCCCGCCCCCTTCCCGATGTCACTACTCGCTCGCCGTGCTCTCCACCTCCTACTGTTTCTCTCTCACACTCTCTCTTTCCACAGGCTGGAGCCTTGCGAATGGGCAGAGCAGCGGCGCGGTCGCCGGAACAAGACGACATCCCAGCTGCGTCGGCTTAGGGAAGCTTACAGACACATCGAGGAGCAGGTACGCGTGAATTTTCCGCTGTATCCACTGGTCGAATGACAAAACTCTGCTGCCCCTGATCCAAATCGAACCACAAGAAATTTCAATTGGGCGATGTTGTCTGCAATTTGGTAGGTTTTAATTCGGTGATTCAACCGCCAACGATGTTCCCATTGATCCTGGATATGCGCTGGAGGAGGAAGGAGCGGTTACTGCCATCGCTGCTATGAGGGCGTCATCTGTAGACGGGGCTGAGAGCGTGAGTCAGGCTCATCCCCAGCAAGATGTAGGTGATGATGCAAAGAGCGGTGGTGAATGTGGAGATGCCACACACTCTGTTGCGCTCATACATCCTCCTCTCTATTCCATGGGGAAGAGAGTTTTTATGGACGATGGCCCATCTGATTCAATTCAATCAACATTGAAGATAAATCCGGAAGCACCTAGCTGGACTAAGAGAGGTATGTAGTACTGGTTTGAATCCTAGATTTGACTTTGATGAATGTAATTCCTGGGTTAATGTATGCCGCAACCAGATGTTAACTAGAACGAAATTCAGTAAAATTGGCATGTGACTTGAGTAGATCATAGATACATTTAGATGAGTATAGGCTTCCACGCATGTACTAATTTGATTCATAAAAAATCGCGACTTAATTTGTATTGAAGGGAGAGTTGGGTCTACAATACTTACTTCTTTTTCCAGAAATTTAGATAAGATTGTGCAGGTGCCATGAGTAAATCATACTGTTTTGGGTACATTTTGATATGTAGGCTATTTTCTACTGTTTACCTTCCAAAAGAATTTCTGTAGCTCATATGGAGAATAAAACTGATTGTTCTTCCAGTGTGTTCCTGTTTTCTTTTAAGCTGGAAGTCAAAATTTTACATACATGACTATGTTTTCTTGACAGCTTTCACAGAAGAAGAATACGAACTGCCTTTTCACAACTTTTAGTTGTCAATAACCACCTATTGCTAAGATCCTGATATATATATATGAGCAAGGGTCCATTTAGTTTGGCCTCCAAGTATTCCATTAGGGATTGCACATTATTGGAAACTCTACAACTCCGAGCACATTTGATCTGCTTTGGTGCAACCTAGGTTGTGCACGAACTAAGGAATACCAATCATCATGGCTTCTTTTGTGGAACCAAAACTGATAATCAAGCTTAGAATTAATCTTCAGTTGGCCCTTCCGCTATCGGAGTGGGGTATGTAATGTATCTTAATCTAATAGACTACGCCCTTCAATTGCACATAGATACTACGCCCTGCGTCGTCGTTTTTTTGTCATCGTTTTGGTCTGCTTGATTTTGTGATAGTACATCAATTGAGGTGCTTGGTTGCGAAATTTCCTTGTGCTCTGTTAGTGACTCGGTGGAAGGGTTTCTCTAGCAGATAGGGATGGGCTTAGATGGATCGATGAGAAGACACCCTCTTAATGATCTCTCGAGATTCAGTAGAAGCATATTGCCCCCTTTATTTTAAAATATGAAGCAGGTGATTTCCATCGGGTGGAGGAAGAGGCGGACAACTCATTCCATTTGGTTTTCTGGCAACACCGAATCCTCACTGGAAAAAAATAACTCTGAATGGTTAATGCAACTATGCGTGAAGAGGGACCAATAGTTTAAGTATTGTTTTATTGAGCAGCTCCAGAACATATTACATGTTCGCTTGGCTATCTATTTCAGCTTATTTCCAAAGGTGATTGCTGTAATGTCTCAACAACCTAACTAACTAAAAAAGGTTGTAGAAGGTATCTCTCCGCTCTTTCAGAATATTTTCATTTATCTACAGTTCTATTTGGATTTTTGGTTTGTTGTTCAGATGATTCATATGTGCATCTAGGTTGTTCTCATAGGTATTATATTCATATTTTTTTACAGCCGGTTGTTGTAGAAAAAATGGAATGTGCTTATATTTATTCAGTTCCTCAAAGTTTAACTCAAGTCTGAGCGACCCACTTTTTGTTTATATGCAGATTCTATGGAGTGGGCTTCAGCAAATACTTACCATCCTTATAAGTCGTGTCAACAACTTATTCCGGGTATTTGAGATTGCCACTCTTTTGTATGGAAATGAATCAGCTATTTGCTTTGTCTGTGTTAATGCATATGGAAATGCTATCTGGTTTGTGTGATTGTGTTCCTCTCATATCTTCTTTGTAATGTCAGTCATTTCTCTATATATGTTTACAAAAATATTATATGCACATACTACCTCTTCTATCCAACTATTAAAAAATGTCTCTTTAAAGCTATTACTAACATGCAGCCATTCTCATAAGTTTTAGCAAAAGGTACTTATATGCTTCAATGATATCAGTTGGCAGTATGGTTCACAATTTCCAGAGCCCACAGAGAAGTCAATACTGTTACCGATCAAACACCAATTTTGTTAGCTAAATATTTTTAAATATTTCTTAGCTAGGGTAAGTTTTGGTCACGGTTTTAAAGGCGTCTTAGAGCGGTTAGGGGGCGCTCTGACGTCTGAGCGGTCGATTTTCCAAGGCGCATGGCAGGCGCCTTGACGCCTAAGTCGCCTAGGCGACTCCCTAGGGACGCCTTTAAAACCCTGGTTTTTGTTACATATGTAGTTGTACCCCTATGTTTTCAGCACTAGGTAATCTATTTGGATTAACGTTTAGATTCTCCACCTTGATGGAAATAAGAGGCCTGAGAGAAACACTACAATCAAACATACACTTGCTCCACATGGAACTACTTCAAGGAAACCAATGCTGGGCATTGCCTTATTGGCAACACTCTAAAGAATACCTACGCTGAAAGATTGATGGCTGCGGCCTAAGACGTCTGAGGTCTGAACTTCCAATAGCAACACCAAAGATTTCTATGTACATACACGGCTGACCGCCAGTATTCTCTATATAAAACTTGGGTGCTCTTGCTCCAGGTACAGGTAAGAACGCTCCAGCTCTTTTTGCTTACTTCGTTTGGTTCTTTCCAGGTATAATATTATGTTATTGGTCAGATGTTTTTGTTGCTACGAAAAGATTCCTACCAACCCAGAAAATTGTTCCTTTATACTTTTTGAATGATTGTCATGTGCCCATAGCAAAATTTTCTTTACTATTTGGATGTCCTTTCCCTGAAATCGTCCATGTCAGATTTTTTTATTTACTGCTTATTTAGTTTTTAGAATTCGACTACCATTTTTCATTTCACACAGCATATATATTTTCATAGTACATCTGTTGTTTGTGTACATGACAAGTTTGAGGCTATGAGCGAATCAAGAAGAGTCCCCCTCTCAGTTTTAGAGACTGTCAACCAATATAATAATTCATTCTATCCCACAGGGGATGAAAAGATCATAGAGACACTAGGAGTTGTGAATGATCTCTTTTTTTTTTTGCACCAACGGGTGTGTTTATTGGTTCTCAATATAACAAACTGTTCTATTTAAGTAGTGCTTATTACATTACTAAAGAAGATAACGGTGCATTTAGTGAAGAGCTCACCATCCTCTCCTCCAACCTTGAAGATGACGGCGCCGAGCACTGACAACCCTACCATGCTAATTTAGCATCTCTGCTTAGCTTTTCTCGCTAACAAAGAGTTGGCATGTATAATAAATAGAATTTATGATCTATGATATTTATGGTCCCGGGTATATATTAGTACAACATGCTAACCTGTTTTATAAGTGCATTTGCCCTCCTAAGTGTCGCTGATGCCGTGACAAACTCCTTACAACCACCAATGTTGCCTCACGGTCACATGCGTGCTTATTTGCAGTACGATGATCAATATGCAATGCCAGTTATTACGACCAGATTTTATTTCTGTTTCTTTCTGATGCCCTCTTATTTCCTTGATTCTCAGGATTACCTTTTTATGCACATATGTTCAATGTATGATGTATCAAATTTGGTTATCAACCACCTTGAAACCCATCGTTTAAAAGCAAAATATTCATTACTTTTATCAATTCAAGTGTGGTCTTAAAATTATCTATACCTAATAATAAAGAGAGAAGCGTTTCCTTGGTTCGGTCTGTTTCGTCCGTTTGGTTCGTTCCTTGGTCCTTCTATATATCCTTCGCTATCGAAAACCAATCGCTGTTTCCATGGGTTGATTGCTAAAACACGTTCCTAATTCAATCGGTAAGGAAACCGGACATATCACGTATGTCAAGAGGGGAGCAGCTATTACGATGAATCGGCCCAAAAAGATCAGAACGGCCCACCCCTTGCCCAACATGAACCAAAACGACCAGAAATCCACGCACGCACGAGCAAAGTATCCCGACCAGACCCGATCCTTCTGTGAGTATTTAAATATGGCAGCGATTACATCAAATCGATTCAAGTTGCGTTCGAAATCGAGTGTCCAAGACTAGGAGACACGAGCTAGAGATTCGACGAGATATCAGGCGATAACCACAGAAGCAAAGTCGATGAGACGAGGTGGCGAAGACAGCCCTGCGAGGGCGGGTGCTTCAAGATCACGCACGAGGCAGCTGCGTTCCGCCACAGACGCCGCAGTGGCCACCCTCCACGATGCTGGCGCCGCCATCAACAGTTTCCTCTCACGCCTCTGTCTCGCCCGACAACGATCCTGCGATGTCGCCGCGGCCGGCCGGTGATTGAAGAAGTGTAGGGCAGCCGGACGCTAACATTGATTTGCTCCAACATAGATGTTAGATAAGCTTTGCCTCGACGACATGCTCAGCTGCCGCCGGCCTCCACGAGAAAGCAAGCGCTAACAAGAAAACGATTGTCATGACTTTGACCTCAGCTCCGCTTATCCACCACTCCACCAGTCGTGAGGTTCCGGCCGGTCGTCTTCGTCGCGACAAGGACGCCTATTCTTCTGCTCTCCTCCGCTGCCCACCAGATGTCATGAGCTACGCTCGCTGTGTGGCTGGGGATATCGTCCTCAGAGTGATGAGGTCGCCTTCTGCTGTGATGCTCCGCTTGCCCACGAGTGGCTCCTCGGGCTACAGGAAATCAGCGCCAGCGCCACCAGGCCTCTGTCGCCCGCTCGCAGGGTGGCACTAGGCAGCGGAGATGTAATCTGAATCAAGTGTGTTGATAAGTTTGGTGACTGCATTCTGATAACATAGAGTTGCACTGAGGCAAGCTACTTCTGAATTTGAAGTAGCCATCTCAGCTCTAACGCTACTAGGTAGCTGCATTCAAGATAAATTAGATTTCTGAATTCTGAATCTATTTAACACGAAATTGAGAAATTACAAGGATTCTCTTTGGATATTTGACTTGACCATCCATTGTATATTTGCATTGCATAAGATAAAAGAATTAACGTGATTTTTTTGTTTCTATGATAGCATCATATTGATAACAAAAGCTACTAGCTGTTCGGTAAATAGTAGTGTTATATTTTTTTTTATCTTCGCACCTGACTTTCTTAACAAACTCGAAATAATTGTGGACACAATGAAATGCAGTATATGTTGCTCATCAACTGATTGAGATAATAAGAAAGTCTCTTTTATTAACTGGTGCTTGTTTGTTTCTCTCACAGTTATGAAAAAACTGAGAGCTCCTTCAGCTACAGATTCTCCGAATCTAAACATAAATATATTCGGTCCATTTAGAATCCGCAGCAACACGCGGGCATTGTCCTAGTTAATACCAACATATTACATGGTCGGCGCGGCGTGCCGCCGCGCCCATTCATGCTAGTGTATTAATATTGCCGATCAATTCTGGCATACTAATTAAAGACAAGCTTTTGGATAAATAAACTACAGCTGATGCCCTAGCATTTCCGACGGCCCCATGCTAGTTGTATGTAACAACATGAAATAAGAATTGAAGCGATGATATATAAATTGCAGAAAGGTTTGGAAGATTGTATTTCGACAAAAGCTTGCCAGATTTGGGTTTGCGTACCTCAAGCAATTGGACAGTGCTTTTGCTTCGCTAATATTAGTTTTTAAGTTATCCAGCAGAGATGCCATCGTAAAACTCACAAGTACCTTCATCATATTTTTCTTCTTCTTCTTTAATGCTTATATCTATCCTTTTCATCTCTAGCTCTTGTAAATATACCTGGCAATTTGCGTAAAAAAAATCTTCCTGCTTTTTATGTATTTATGCTTGATTATAAATAATATATCTTTGTTTCGTCAATTTGGCCACATTAAAGATGAATTATCACTGGACATGATCGAATCTCCATGCATATGTAAATTATTTTTCCGTCCATTTCGACACACTAAAGATGATGATCATCTCTCTCTAAACAATAAACAATAATAGTGATGGCCTTGCACCACCATGCTAGTCTATTATATACTAAAAGCAAAATAAGGTTGTTTTAACGGAGACACCAGGTTAATCCACATAAGCTAAAATTACTGGCTTCGTTTATTTTAGTAGTAACGGATGAGATTAAATGTCAGGTTAAAGTTACGTAAACTATGTCACGTTACAAAACACATACACCTGAAAAGGTACGGAGGAGTCTCTCGCCTTAACCAGCACCAAGAAGAGTCCGAATGCTTTACGTAAAGAAAAGGCCAGCTCCATCTCCCCCCCCCCCAAAAAAGGGCAACTCTATCTTTTTTTCTATCACCATATCAGATTAGGATCCCACATATTCATGCGTGAAAGACTGAAAAACGTATCAGACTAAAACACTGCATGCACCATACATAAGTGGCATACCATGTGGAATGACTTCAACAAGTACAGAGAAAATATTTGACATTTCTGGAACACGTATATATTGCCACTTAATTAGGAAAGATTTGATTCTCAAGAACAAAATATATAAGGGTGTGCCTGGACATCAGTCGCCTGAGAAATCTTTAAGTCTCAGTCGAAGGAGTGGACGGTACCAATAGTCGGCCGATCGATCGATTGTATACACAGCTAGCAGCACCGAACCATCTCAACTAGTACTCCGAATTTTTATTTTTAGTGAACACACACCACAGCTCCACACACGTACGGTCTTTCGTAAGCTGTTCTTACATGATGGGTTTGCTTCTAATAAATATTAGTTGGGCAGCCGGGCCTGGTAGTCTGCTCTAGGCGAAAAAATAAGTGGTCTAGAAATAAAAATGCATTCAAGTTGCAATCATGAAATAGAAACCAGTCCAAAACAAGGTGCTAGTTAACTAAAATAGAAAGAACTGCCAAAAAATAAAAAATAAACATGAAAAAAATATTATAGTTGCACATTTTTTTAAAGAAAAGTGCAACTAGAATAAAAAAACGGTTAGAGTTGCACATATATTGAGAGAAAATGTATATTTGATTCAAAAACGTTGCACATTTCTTCAAACGTTGGACTTGCATATAACTTAAAAAGTTTAACTTGTTGCAAAAGCCGGGCTGTTTTCGAAAAATTTCTTTAGAAAAATGTTTTTTAAGTAAAGTGCAACTTGCCTGTTGAAGTTGCACATTTCTTTTGAAAAGTGCAACTCATATTGAACAACGGTTGGTAGTTGCATATTTTATGTGAAAAGTGCAACACATATCGAATATCGGTTGCTAGCTAGTTGCACATTTCTGGCGAAAAAGTGCAACTCATATTGAATCTCGGTTGGTAGATGCACATTTCTTGAGAAAAGTGCAACACATATCGACTATCGGTTGCTAGCTAGTTGCACATTTCTGGCGAAAAGTGCAACTCTTCTCGGAAAGCCAGTTAGAGTTGCACATCTTTAGCGAAAAAGTGCAACACATATCGGATACAGGTTCCTATTTGCACATTTCCGGTAAAAAAAAGTGCAACACTCCTTGAAAATCCGGTTAGAGTTGCACATTTCTGCCAAAAAAGTGCAACACATATCAATATCGGTTGCTACTTGCACATTTCCGGCAAAAAGGTGCAACTCTTCTTGAAAATCTTGTTATGGTTGCACATTGCTTCCAAAAAAGTGGAACACATATCAATATCGGTTCTCGTTGAATATATTTCTAGCCAACAAGTGTAACTCTTCTTGAAAAGCTCATTACAGTTGCATATTTCTAGCGAAAAAGTGCAACTCGTGTAAATGCAACTGAATATCGGTTCAAGTTGCACATTGTCTTGAGAAACGTGTAACTCGTTTCAAAACAGATTGCTAATTGCATGTTATTGAAGAAAAGTGCAACTGGGTAGTACCTGTTAGAGTTGCATTTCATACAAATTGCATTTTCTACAAGAATAACAAGAATGCTCATACACAATGTTTTTTTATCCCCACACAACGCACCTCCAAAAATAACAAGAAAAAATAAAAGAAAAAAACGTGATGAAAAGCCTAACCGTAGTAGGAAATATAAGTGAAAAGGGCACAACTCGCGTACCATGAGAAAGGCCAAAAAATAAATAAATAAATAGGGGAGACATAGAATGCAGCAGAATAATCACTCATGAGATGAGGGTGAAATGAAACAAAAATAAAATTTCGATGTACAGTACAAATTTGAGAGAGGAAAAATAAACAGGAAGGCAAAAGCACGAGGAAAGAGGACATTATAGAGAAGAAATAAATAAATGTTACCACCACTAATCAAGTAACTGGTCTGGTGGTTTCGTCTAGAGCTAAAGAACGGAACAATTGGTCGTGAGTTCGATCCACAATGGCTCTTTTTTCCACCGGCCGACAAAACACGTGCTTATGCACGAATCTGGGCGCGGAATCGTACGGCTCTACACGTCGACTGAGACATAGCCTAATCTCAGTCGCCTGAGGATTAGCAAAACCGAATATATAATCATACATACGGTCGTGTGAATTGAATTTTCCCGTAGGAATACATAGATTTTCTAAAAAAAAAGTAGGAATAGAAAAACATAAAACTATTGTCGTGCCAATTCGAATTTTCCGGAACCGGAGATTTAAAATATATGCACAAGAATTATGTTTTGGAACGGAACAAATGTGACCTTAACGAAAGAGTCCGGTTTCTGTCGTACATTGAGAAATAGAGTCTAGATGCTATACGTGCACCAAGGTCAGGTAAAAACATAAGACTATTGTCGCGCCTATTCGAAGCAAAATACGGATGTTTAACGGAGACACCACGTTAATTCACATCATCTAAATTAATTTTGGCTATCAGATATGTAATTTGTGATTAAGATTTAGCGAGCTTTTGTGTAACTTTTATTTTCAGCCAAAACAACTATCTAGACTTATGTTTACGTGTCAAAGAAAAAATACACGAGAAGTGCACGTATACGTAATTTTTTAAACTAACGTGGCAGAAAAAAGAAAGGTTTGTTTAAACAGATTTTTCCTTTTACGACGTGCGATGCTAGGAGACCCACGCACATGTACATCTGACCGGATGATGCCAAAAATAAATCATGACATCTAAGCACTACAGGGAAAAAGGCTATTTATTACGAAAAAGATTAGAATTTAATGGAAAATTAGTAGCAGATCGCGCCGTCGCGACATTAAGAGACCTCGTCGCCGCGCTCCCATGCAGCTCGCGCCGCTGCCGCGCGCCACTCGATTCGCACCGCCGCCGTGCCCTGGAGCTCCCACCGCCGGGGCTCGTGTACAAGCGTGCTGTGGAGAAGATCATGGCGCGCTGGGGGATACTGACCAGTTGGGAAGACGCATGGAAGGGGAAGGAGGATGGGCACCGGGGCGCCGTCGTCCAGGTCGCCATCCAGGTACCCCGCGTCGGCGCCGCCGCTTTTGCTCGCGCAGCAGCTGCCGGTACCCGCGCACGCCGCCGCTTTTGACCGCGCATCTATGGAGACGCGGCCGCTGCCGCTCGCTGTCCAGCCATGGGCGAGCTCGACCGCTCCGCCGCTCACCTGCTGTCGCGCTACACAAGGTCGCCGACGCTGCTACACACGGCCGGCCGCGCCGCTACACAAGTTCGTCGGCGCTGCTACACACGGCCGGCTGCGCCGGTACGAAAGGTCGCCGACGCTGCTACACACGGTCGGCCGCGCCGCTGCAATTGGTATAATTTTGTTGCTCCGATGTTTCTGGCGAACTTCTCCGGCGACTTTTGTTCTATATATCGTTGCTACAATTCTTCTGTATTTTCTCCTATAAGTTCTCCGGCGAGGTCTCTGGCGAGGTCGTCGGTTTTGCTACAATAGCAAAAAAAAGCTGCTACAATTTTTGTGATTTTTTGCTACTTTAGCATATTTTTTTTGCTACCATGTCTCCGGTGAGGTTTCCGGCGACTCCTCCGGCGAGTTCCCGGTGACATCTCCGGCGAGTTTTTTTGTAAGGTCTCCGATGAGATTGGTTTTTGCTACAATACCAGAATTTATTTTGCTACAATAGTACAACATGTTTGCTACATCGTCTCCGGCGAGTCTCCGGCGAGATCTGTGTGTTTTTTGGGTGAACCGTGTTTTGCTATAATTAGATTGATTTTGCTACAAACGAACCGTTTTTTGCTACTTTGGTACATTATGGTAGCAAAAGTGGGTCTGAGGTATACTGTGACACATGTCACGATCTAGACGGTCCAATCGAGCTAATCCAAGGGTTGTCCACCCGGAGGATTAGAAATCTAATCCCCCGGGGGACGCTCAGCAGTCCCCATATTAGAATTGGCCATTCTGACTTTCTGAGTTCCAGAAAAGTTTGAAAATAAAGAATCTTGAATACTGGTTTTGTCCTAACTCTTGTATCTGCATAAATTCACCCGGTAGCATTTTTGTGAAAGGGGCACAGGTTACACACTAACTGAAGTTGCACTTAAAACAATGTCGATTGACTATATGGATTAACAAAAAACGATTTACAATAGTAGTACTCTCTCCGCTCATTATAGTTGTCGCTGTACTAAATCTGTGACGACTAATATGAGACTTAAAGTCATGATATGAATCTAGAGTCGCATATACACCCTAGCACATGTTCCTCGACGCTGCGAGCATCCTTCAAGCGCGGACGTTTTTTCTAGCAGAAGGGTATCATTTCCACGGCGTACAAATTATCATATTTCTCAACAAACTTGTAAACCGGTAGATAAGACTTGGAAGAGTGAACGATTAACCTGCGCTTTGTAGACGAACGTTTTTTTAGGTTTTCCCTACTGCTCCGTGAGATCGATTGGCGAGCGGGATCTGGAGTCCATCTCCACCCCGTTTCGAGTAGTCCATATCACACGCGGTGCCAGGAGCCCAAGACACAGGATCTCCGTCTTCTGCAAGTTCCCGTCTCAAGGAGCTACGCATGTACAACGTATTCTAGCTGAGGATCTGCAATGGCGGAAAAAGCATCTGCTAGGCCGTTGGGCACGCCGGCAGGAAACCAAGACATCGGGCCGACGGGGCCGTCTGGGATGGCGGCGGGGAAGGACATCGACATCGATGATATATTCGCGCATCTGGAGCTGAACGAGGACGAGCTTGACGACGTGGTGATCGACGTTGAGAAAGCAAAAATCTACCAGGACGAGGCTCGCTGGTTGGCGATCGGCAAGGTACTGACAACTAGAAACTTTAGTGCAGAGGCGCTGTTTGAAAAGATGAAGAGCATCTGGAACTTGTCGCGTGAACCGAATTGCAGAGAAGCGGGAGAAAATTTATTCATCTTTCAGATGCATTGTTTGGGGGATTGGAAAAAGGTCGTTCATCATGGCCCATGGACATTCAGAGGCTTTGGTCTACTGATTGAGGATTACGACGGACTGAGTGCTCCGGAGGATTTTGTGTTCAATGGCTTACACGTTTGGGCTCAGATTCATGGCATACCTGAGTTGTACCGGAAGCCTGAGATTGTAGATGATCTAGCTCGCAAAATTGTGAAAGTGAAAGAAGTTCAGTTGACACCCAAACTATTCTTCGAAGGAAACTATGCTCGCATTCGTGTCAGGGTTAACATAGAGAAGCCTCTGCTACGTTTTGTTCACCTCACATTACCGGAGGGAAGGAAGAGACTCATGGTTAAATATGAAAAAGTTCCTTTCTTTTGTAAAAGATGCGGCCTAATGGGGCACGATCATGAGGAGTGTGGCGACGGTGTATGGGAAGAGAAACAACTGCAGTTTGGGACCTGGATGCTAGCCACTCGTCGGGCTAATCAACCTGCACCAGCCCCACGCCAGTTTCAACCACGTGCACCATTGCGTGGTGGTTTCGCCGGCCGTGGCGGTCAAAACTCTGGTTTATCGCGGAAACGACCATCAGAGGAAGCTGCGCTGGATGACAACAGTGACCTCGGTGACACTGGAACCAGCCCTATGAAAACTACCCCGGAAACTGGAACAGAGGGCATTGCAGACGGAAAAAATACGGTGGATGGTGCTGCTCGGAGGCTGGACATGAACATCCCTGTGGAAGCAGTTATGGAGGATAGACTAGACTCGACAAACACAATATCGGATGGAAATCAGGGAATGGCTACTCCACCGGCACCTCCCCCTTATATGGATCCTCGAGATCGGTCTAAGCTGAGAAGAACTGGTGACAACTCAAATACTCTGGCATCATCGGCGGCCTCCGTGGAGGAGGACCGCCGGGCCCAATGACGACACTAGGATGGAACAGTCGCGGCGTGGGGCAACCGCAGACTGTTCAAGAACTTGTCTGCCTTGTGCAGACATACAGGCCCAGTCTAGTTTTCATTTGTGAAACTAGACAAAGCAAGGAACGAGTTGAAAATCTGAGATTTAGAATTGGTATGAAAGAGTGTTTCCAAGTTAAGGGAGATAGAAAGGGAGGTGGCCTAGCACTGTATTGGACTGAAGAGCTGACGGTGGACCTCTTGTCTTTCAGTAACAATCATATTGACGTGCACATCAGTGGAGGACCCTATGAGCATGTGTGGAGAGGAACGTTCATCTATGGGGAACCAAAAGCTTGTGACCGTCATTTGATGTGGACAAAACTTCGGCGTATTAAGCCCCGCTCAGATAGGCCTTGGCTGATGATGGGAGACTTTAACGAAGCTATGTGGCAGGAAGAGCACTTCTCTCTCACACGACGATCGGAAAGACTCATGCTTGATTTCCGAGAAATTCTATCTCACTGTGATCTTCACGATATTGGTTTTACTGGATCTCCCTGGACTTTTGACAATAAGCAAAAAGGAGCGCGTAATGTCAAGGTAAGGTTGGACCGTGCGGTAGCATCTCCGGCCTGGTCAGCGATGTTCCCTGAACATAGGCTACGGCATATCCAATCGACACGGTCTGACCACTGCCCGATCCTTCTAACTGCTGAAAACGCTACTAACTACAGAGTTGATCGTCCAATTAGACGGTATGAGGTGGTTTGGGAGAGAGAACCTTCTTTGGCAGCAACAATTGAAGAGGCATGGTCGAGATGGATCCCTGGACAGGACCTCGGCGACGTTGCCCAATCACTCCGCTCTGTCATGTCGTCTATGTATAAGTGGAAAAACACTCACTTTAAATCAGTACCAAAGGAAATAGAGAAAAAGCGCAGCCAACTTGAAGCGTTACGTGAATCTACTGATGATGACAGTATCATGCTCCGGGCAGGTTTGGAGAAGGAGATGGATGAGCTGCTTTATAGGGAGGAAATACTCTGGATGCAACGCTCGAGGATCGCATGGCTTCGGGAGGGAGACCGAAATACCAAATTCTCCCACAGTCGAGCATCCTGGCGAAGCAAGAAAAATAGAATCAGAAAATTAAAACGTCCAGATGGCACATGGACGCAGGATACTCAAGAGATGGAGGACCTTGCTCGTGATTTTATGCAGAATCTTTATACGAGGGATGAGGGTATCAACCCAAACATCATTACTGATCTTTTGCAGGCACGTATTAATGGAGAGATGAATGATAAACTTTGCGCTCCTTTCTCAGAGAAGGAAATAAGTGACGCACTGTTCCAAATTGGGCCTCTAAAGGTGCCCGACCCGGATGGCTTTCCTGCTCGTTTCTTTCAGCGTAACTGGGCCATCCTGAAAGAAGAAGTGATCAGCGCAGTCCGGAGATTTTTCACTGATGGTGTGATGCCTGAAGAGGTAAACGACACGACGATTGTTTTAATCCCGAAGAATAATGAACCTGAGGCAATGAAGGACTTTCGACCAATCAGCTTATGCAATGTTATCTTCAAAGTTGTGTCCAAATGCCTAGTTAATCGTCTGCGACCACTGCTCCAGGACATTATATCTCCTATGCAGAGTGCTTTTATCCCTGGGCGTCTCATTACTGATAATGCACTAATGGCTTTTGAGTGCATTCATTCTATCCAGACGGGATCGGCTGCTCGTCGGAATTTTTGTGCGTATAAATTGGATATGGCTAAGGCGTATGATCGCGTGGACTGGAGGTTTCTGGAAGGGGTTTTAACGAAGCTCAGTCAGTGGATACGGTGGGTAATGGCATGTGTCACCACTGTACGGTATTCTATTCGCTTTAACGGGCATCTGTTGGACCCCATTACTCCTACACGTGGCATCCGCCAAGGTGATCCTCTTTCCCCGTACTTGTTCCTTTTTGTGGCTGATGGCTTGTCGTGTTTGATCAGACAGGAGATTGAAAAGAGTTCATTAAGAGAGTTACATATTTGCCGAAGAGGCCCTGGTATATCTCATCTTCTTTTTGCGGATGATAGCCTGATGTTCTTTGAAACATCAGTGGAGCAAGCCACGGTTGTCAAATCTGTTTTGGACCGCTATGAGCAGGCCATGGGGCAATTGGTCAGTCTAGGCAAGTGCTCCATCATGTATGGTGATCAATGTACCCCTGAGACGCAGTCTGAAATCCAAGGTATCCTAAACTATGATACTCATTGTTTTGAAGAAAAATATTTAGGACTACCGGTACCTGAAGGGAGGATGAAAAAAGGAAAGTTTAAATCAACAAAAGGAAGGTTCTCCAAACATGCAAGTGACTGGTCTGAGAAGTACATGTCCTCTGGTGCTAAGGAGATACTTATTAAATCCGTCCTCCAGTCTATTGCCACATACGCTATGGGTGTCTTCAAATTTCCAATGGGGCTGCTAGATGAGCTACAACATATTATTCGTAATTTCTGGTGGGGAGATGAAGAAGATAGGAGGCGGATGCATTGGATGGCATGGGATAAAATGACACGCCCAAAATCTCAGGGAGGAATTGGATTCAGAGACCTTCGAGTGTTCAATTAGGCACTACTTGCTAGACAAGCATGGAGACTATTAGCTTTTCCGGATAGCCTCTGTGCTAAGCTCTTGAAGGCACGATACTACCTACCCGGCTGGGGATTTGCTAGATACAGCCTTCATCCAAAATCAGTCGCAAACCTGGCAGGGCATTGTCTATGGCCTTGAACTATTGAAAAGAGGAATTGTATGGAGAATTGGTGATGGGTCGAAAGTGAGAATCTTTCGTGACAATTGGATTCCTCGGCAGGGTGCTTTGAAAGTTGAAGGGAGGCGCGGCAACTCGAGGAAACGGTGGGTCTCTGAACTCATTGATGCCACGTCTAGGACATGGAATGAGGAGGCAGTGCGTGAGTGCTGCTACCCACGTGATGTCGCTGCAATTCTGAATATCAAACTTACTGCTCGATCAACGGAGGATTTTATCGCTTGGTCTGGGGAAAGCAGCGGAATTTTTACAGTCCGATCAGCTTATCGACTAGGGATGCAGCCGCTTCTCCTTGCAAGCAATAATGGCCAGTCGAGCTCTGAACCTTTGGGTAATCGAGGCATATGGAATCTAGTTTGGAAAGCAAATGTTCCTCAAAAGCTCCGGGTCTTTGCTTGGAAGGCCGCAACGGGTACGCTGGCGGTTCGCTCCGGCCTACACCGACGTATCTCAACTGTGGATCCAACCTGCACCATTTGCGGAATGGAGGTAGAGGATGATCATCACGCTCTCGTACGGTGTACATTGGCAAGAGCCCTTCGGGATGAGGTCCGTGAAATTTGGGAGCTCCCGCCTGAAGACGTGTTCTATACGACAGGGAAAGAGTGGCTGCTCCATATTTTGGGGAGCACACGAAGTGATGAGCGCTGCAGGATTATTTTTTTTCTCTGGAGAGCATGGCACCATCGAAATAACATTGTGCATGGTGATGGGAAAGCATCCGTGACAGCCTCGGCACAGTTTATCGTGAACTACCAACGTTCCTTCTCGGCTATCCATTCTAAGCGTCCCTCTCAAGAGATCACAGGACCTGAGGGCTCCCCTGAGTTATCAGGGTGGGCGGCACCTAGAGAGGGGGCTTTTAAAGCTAATGTCGATGCAGGATGGGATGCAAGTTCTAAAAATGCAGGGCTAGGTATTGTAATCCGTGATCACTTAGGTTCTGTGTTATTCACGGAATGGAGATTTATTCCGTATTGTGAAAGTGCGGAAGAGGCGGAAATGCTAGCAAGTTTGGAGGGGCTAAAACACCTTGTACGCCTTCATCGCTGGCCGGCAACCCTGGAGTCAGATTGCCTACGTGTTGTCCAAGCAATGAATAACCCAGCTACTGAACCATCCTCTTACTGGGCTCTCTGTCAAGAAGGGCGTGAGGTTCTGCGAGTCTACAATGATATAAAAATCGCCAAAGTAGACAGAGTTAGCAATGGGGTGGCGCATGTGTTGGCGCATTTAGGTATATCAGGTTTTAGTGGTGCCCTGTGTGATGCAGCCACTGCCTGTGCGCGGGAGTTGATCGTGGATGATTGTAAGCACATTGTGTAATTTCAGGGCAGCAAGCTTCTTACGCACTATTTTCCTTACCAGGGTACCTAAGGGGACTGGAAGGTTTTTAATGAGGCGGCTTGCTGCTCTTATTTATATAGATCATCCTTCAAAAAAAAAAACCTGCGCTTTGTAGAACAGCTGCGTGCAAAGCATTCTGCCTGTTGGGGCCAGAGGGAGAGGCAGTTGGACATCGGAGCAAAGCTTCCACGGCAACAACTGAGCGGCTTATCACGGCAAGATACAGCGGTGATTCCCCAGCGCGGTTCACAACGCACGACAAAGCTGGATACTCTTCCATCAACGTCTCCACCACCGGCTGGCGCCCATGACGCGCCGCCACATGCAACGCCGTGTCCCCTTTGTTGTTCTTCTGCAGCAGAACCTGCAGCACCTTGTGATCTCTGATTCGTGTTATGAGGTCCGTGACCGTCTCGTGATGTCCCCCCCTTGCGGCGAGGTGCAACGCCGTCTCGGACTTGGAGTTCCGGCGTCGCAGAAGTTGGGCAGCGCCTTCGTGTTCGAAGAGCCTTCTCACTAGATCGACGTGGCCTTGGCCGGCAGCTATGTGAAGCACCGTGTTCCGTCCCGCGGAGACCTCCTCGCGACTGCATGGCTCGCCGTCGTGCTTATCTGGTACTGAGATACACGAAATAGTACTACCGACGTTACAATACAGATGAAGACGGTGAAACTGCTTGCGAGCATGTTGGGAAGAATTTCTACCTGTTTCTGAAAGAAGATGAATCATTTCGTCTGCAGCTCCACAGAAGGTGGCACGGTAGAGCTCTGGGCACATGAACCCGGGTTGGGCAATCTGCTCGTCGGCCCTTCTCAAAGCTTCTACACTACTTAAAAAGGAGGAACATGTTCCTTATTCTGCACAGCTCTCAATACGTCGATATTTTTCGTCGTCCGTCCCTCCGCTTCGTCGTCCCACAAACCGTGACCCCGAAAAAACGCTTCATCAAAACTATCCTTGGTCAACGCACCTGGACAACGCTTCATGACCACAGAGCGCCCGCCGCCCCTCTCCCAGAGCTCACCGGCCCAGATTGAGGCCTCTCCCCGGTCTGTGCGTCGTCGGAGCCCGCCGGTGTGCATGCTCTTCCGCTCCTCACTCTTTCTTCCACGCTGCCGCCGTCCGCCAATGACCTATGCCGTCCCCGACCTCCAGATCCGTCGTCCTTGATGCGAGGAGCTCGGCCATGGGGACTGGGAGGAGGTCAGCCACAGGGTCTGGGAGGAGCTAGGTCGCAGGGACGGGAGTATCTCGCCAGAAGGACATGAGGAGCTCGGTCATGGAAAGGAGGGAAGCAGAAACCCGCCTCTTCGCTACCGTCTGCGACCACCATCCACACCTCTTTCGGGGCCACTACAGTCAAGCTCTGATCTCCCTCTACCCAACTACGTCCCCAGCTTCACTCTGCCAGTTGAGAAACACTCTGATTAGTACAGTAGAATGCTCTGTCTAATCTGCATATATTATTCAGAAAAGCTTACCTCATGGGCAGTCGAGATCTGAGGTACTGAGTTAGTACAGACAAAAGTTTATCTTACAATGTTCGGTTGCTCTGTTATTCTCCATGGAGCGGGTTTACAAATGTACTTTATGACATGTTAAATTGGTCCAAGAGCATTGTTGAAATAGCATGACAAATGATGTCTACAGGCAGAATCAATAGGAGTCATTTCGAATACCTTTTAAAATCTTCCGGGCTCAACTTGAAAAGTATGAACCACTACTGGGCTCTTTTTTCGCTGAGGTTTTGACCAGGGTTAGCGAATTAATAAATAAAACATAGAATATTTCCTGCGATCCGCGGCTGGTTGAATATGCTTTACTTACGTGTTTGTTTGTTGCCCGACATACTATTTTTCCGTGCTGTGATCACAATAGCTGTTTTTGTTACACATGATCAATTTTGCATCCCACGGTAGAAATCTTGGGAAAAAAATCCACACACGCATTTGAACATTCATGCTTCCTTCTTGCCATTCATCTTGTCAAGTACTGCCACTAATTCAACCCTTGTAACCATTCCTTGCAGCTGAGATGATGAACTTCTGATTGCAAATTACGGGAAAAAGGTTTGCTCACCATCTATGTGCACGAAGCTGGCACGCTGTGGTGTTGATGTGAACCGAAGACACATTTTATGCTTTCAGCTGATCATATCTTGGCCCCGCCACGCTGCACCATGCCAATATGTATACATTTGCCTCCCTCCTAGGAAATGTTCGTTTGGTTGCATATTGCCTAGACATTTTTACATTATGATCCTCTGTTACCTATTTGGTAGCTCACCTGCAAAGAAGTTTTAGATGATCTGGGTACTGGGCAATGTTCTTTAGTTTGTATAATGGCTATACATTTTTAGGGCAGTTCTATGTCTCCGGTTTGTCCAGTGTTGGAAAATTGAGAAATTGCTTTCGAAGTTGATCACAGTATTGGAAAGTATCAGGAGTTTGATGTTTTTTGAGTCTGATTCTTGGTGACATCGCAGGCATTAAGTTTGGCGCTCTTTTCCCTTAGTAGTATGATTATTGACAAGGCATTCATTTGGAATTAGTTCTTTAAGTGATGGTCACTCTTTCTGTATAATGATAAACAAGCCTTTGCATTTTTCACTTTCAACCTAGCTAACTATAGATTTCAGGGAGTGCTGGAGCAGAACACATAGATATCACTTATGGTGTGGTGATGTCGAGCTGTTTGGAATAGACCACGGATATGCTAGAGTGTTTCGATGCTGCTAGAGAGCTCTGTATTGAAAAATCTTTTGTTCACGATGCCAAGATGACAGTTGGGTGCACAAAACCAAGAGAAACGGAACATGCATATGAAAGCAGTCTGCAGTGAAGATATGTTTGAAAACAGAAAGGTGAGAATCTGCTTGATTGTTGCGTATGCAGGCTGTGTAGAGCGAGTTCCTTTCGTAAAAATGCTGGTAAAACAGTTAAGCTTTGTATCCTTAATATCTGCTTGAATGTCGCGTACATATATATGGACTTTTAGATATATAGTAGACTCATGCTCATGACTATCTTCTTTTAATATTTGCATTATTCTTCTTAAATTTTTGCACTAAGTTATTTATTATATTCAGAGAATATGGTATTACACATGTATTGTAGATTGGATCTTTTTTCTTAATTTATTTCTCAGATGTTCCGAGACTATTAAATACTAGGAAAACCGTTGGATAATTAAGGTTTGAGACTGAATCTAAAACAAGGTTAATGTCGCCCAACAATTAACTACTTCATAGGGGGATAGTGTATTCATTGATGACCCTGGTTCTTTTACAGGAAATTGGATGTCTTGGCTACTGCTACAGTTACTTGTGCTGCCACCACCAGTCCAATTTACATGCTAGCTGTAGCATCGGGAGCCATAAGGGAGCCTTTGTTGTTGTTCAGATAACAAGCAAGGCCGGCATCCTTGACAATGGTTATCATTGGCGCAAGTGTGGTTAGAAGGCCGCTAAAGTAAATCCAAACCCAAGGTTAGTTCAATGTCTTTACATATCACCCAAAGTTCGATCGTTTTGAGAACTTTTTGAGAGTCCGTTTATTTATTTATCTAGAAGCATAACATCATTTCAATTGGTTTTAGGAGCTACTATAAATGTATCCACCCTGGTTGTTCAGTGCTCAAGCATGTGGAAAGAGCGTCACATGATATGGAATTTGTTATCATGACATACGAGGGAAAACCCACCCATGAAGTTTGAGCAGCCAGAAATAGCGGGCATGTGAGCTCTGGTTCTGGCACTCGCAGAACGCCACCATCTCCACCTTAGGTAAATCTCTCACAGCGATGGTATTTATCTTCTAGCAGATGGTATTTATTCATTATGATACTGAGATGAACTAAGATTCTCTCCATGGGCTTCCTGAAATTAAGATTATAAATCACATGCACAATAATTTTCTTCACATCTTGCAGCAGGAAGGTGTGAGTCCACAACCCAGTGCTTAATTTGTATGTCTGTTGGAGTAGTAAAATCTGAAGCAATTTCGAAAAATGAAGCCCTGAGACATGCAGAAAACTTGAAATTGCAGCATGGTCATATTATCCCCTTCTAACACAAAAACATCGTGTGCTTGCACAATTTGGATCCTTTTTATCTTTTTTCTTCTAGACTAGATGTTTAGTGTCTGCAACTCGGTATGTAGAATATAGAAAATAGCAAAATGGATGGTCTTTCCTTCTAAATTTCTGTGTTGTCTTAGCGCACACTTTCTAAAACATATTCAGGTTGATTTATTCAAGGCAGAAAGGAACGGTTAGGAGATTCATGTGTGCGTCTAGGAAATCATCCAGCGTCTAACTTTTCTATAAGATATGAACTTCTTCTATTTGATTCGGTGATAGGTTCCTATTTTTGTTTCTGACCAAAACGTAGGCACTCGTTTATTGGCCCAGACTTCAGAATAGATAGCTGAATGTTGGACTTATATTTCTCTTAGTTCCTTATAATTAAATATACATTAGCTTTCCATAATTTCTTTCAGATCATCATTTCAGTACTCGCAATAAGCAAAGGTTGATGGACAGTACTCGCAATAGACTGGTATTCATGTTGCTGAACAGTTTAGATCTTAATGACATGCTAAGCAAAGAGAGAACTGCAGTTTGTGATTAATCGAACTGCTGACCATGTACATGTCATGTGTAAAACTGAAACTAATGAACATGAGCTAAGTGTTCTCTTAATTGGCATTATCACAATTCTGAATACCAAGAGTTCCACTCATCCACGCGGCCACGAGACGGACCTCTTGTTTCTGGTACGCTCCTTCTTCCTACCAGATAGGAATCTAGAATTCATACTGGTTGGGCAAAAATTGGGAGCACTTGATTTTGGGTTTACTGTTACTTGGTATTTAGGTTTTCATCAGCGGGTTCTCGTGTGACTCCTCGGGGAGGGTGGTTTGGGTGCGTGTTCAAGGGCATGCTGGGCAATATCCTGCTCGATGACAACTTCGAAGATTAGGTTATGTACTTCTTACACTGCAGAAAGCAAAACTGCGGCGATATTTCAGAAAATATTTGTTGTTGTGTGCATGGTATGTTGAGTTCCTGATGAGTCCTGGATGTCCTGTTCATAATCCAGGTCGCTTGTGATGGGCACATTTCGGTACATCATCTTTACAGGAGATGGATGATGTACATCTCACCATGGACCCTCTTCGATTGTCTTTCAAGTTGTTAGCATTCTATACAGCCTGGCCCTAAACAATGTGGACCTAACCAACGACGTGCAACCTAGGATAAGCCATATGTCTCGAACAGGGCGGACGTTGGGCAGTTCCGGAGGATGGCCTTCGACATCCATGATTTTGGCTCCAAGTATACCTGCTTCAGAGTTGATGTTTCCTAATAATGGGGTATATAATACACCCTTTGGTATTATGCTATCTATATGTTCGTCGTGGTTAGTTGCTCTGATATGAATTCCTCAAGAAAGTTCAGTAGCATAGTTCTTGTATAATCTTATAAGAGCAATTTTCATGAAACAGCGTGATGCAAGAATACAATTTCAGTCATAGTTTAAGCTATCATCTGTATATGGAATCGTAGGGACAGTTTAGTATACCATTTATCTCTAACTGACCATGTACTCTCGTCCTTTTTCAGCCTCAGTTTACTTTTGGTATAGTTAATTTTAAATAAGCATTGGCTGTCGTGTGGACAACTCCTGAGGTCAAGATGACAAAAGATTGCTAGAAGACTTGTGGATTTAAGTCTAGCACGCAAGGTAATAAAATCAGTTGAGTTCTTGATTTTCCATGAAAGTTCGTGCTTCGTCCTCGGCCATCAGTCGCCACACTCTGCGGTAGCTAGGGTCCATGGCGGTGTTGTGGATTTTGGGGATTGAAGGATGGCACGGGTTTAGAATTGGCAAGCTGTTTAGCCTGTGTGTGTGGGTGCACGCTCATATGCGGAAGGTGCCGAGATGGGTCGGTTTCCGGCGTGCCTCGGTCATTTCCCTTTTTCTTTTTTCTTTTTTCTTTTATTGTTTTTTCTGTTATTACTTTCCTTTTCGGTGAGTTGTGAATTACATATGTGCATTGAGAAATGAAAATTGAGTACTCGTGGCAACGCACGGGCATTTATACTAGTAGAGAAAAAAGAAACAAGTCAAAGATGAGTCCTGGATGTCCTGTTCATAATCCAGGTCGCTTGTGATGGGCACATTTCGGTACATCATCTTTACAGGAGATGGATGATGTACATCTCACCATGGACCCTCTTCGATTGTCTTTCAAGTTGTTAGCATTCTATACAGCCTGGCCCTAAACAATGTGGACCTAACCAACGACGTGCAACCTGGGATAAGCCATATGTCTCGAACAGGGCGGACGTTGGGCAGTTCCGGAGGATGGCCTTCGACATCCATGATTTTGGCTCCAAGTATACCTGCTTCAGAGTTGATGTTTCCTAATAATGGGGTATATAATACACCCTTTGGTATTATGCTATCTATATGTTCGTCGTGGTTAGTTGCTCTGATATGAATTCCTCAAGAAAGTTCAGTAGCATAGTTCTTGTATAATCTTATAAGAGCAATTTTCATGAAACAGCGTGATGCAAGAATACAATTTCAGTCATAGTTTAAGCTATCATCTGTATATGGAATCGTAGGGACAGTTTAGTATACCATTTATCTCTAACTGACCATGTACTCTCGTCCCTTTTTCAGCCTCGGTTTACTTTTGGTATAGTTAATTTTAAATAAGCATCGGCTGTCGTGTGGACAACTCCTGAGGTCAAGATGACAAAATATTGCTAGAAGACTTATGGATTTAAATCTAGCACGCCCCCAAGGTAATAAAATCAGTTGAGTTCTTGATTTTCCATGGAAGTTCGTGCTTCGTCCTCGGCCATCAGTCGCCACACTCTGCGGTAGCTAGGGTCCATGGCGGTGTTGTGGATTTTGGGGATTGAAGGATGGCACGGGTTTAGAATTGGCAAGCTGTTTAGCCTGTGTGTGTGGGTGCACGCTCGTATGCGGAAGGTGCCGAGCTGGGTCGGTTTCCGGCGTGCCTCGGTCATTTCCCTTTTTCTCTTTTATTTTTTCTTTTATTGTTTTTTCTGTTATTACTTTCCTTTTCGGTGAGTTGTGAATTACATATGTGCATTGAGAAATGAAATTTGAGTACCCGTGGCAACGCACGGGCATTTATACTAGTCGAGTATAAGTTCGTCCATTTTTCTTTGATGGATATCAAAAATGTCGTATGGTGGATCTCGCCTTGTTCTTCTAATTAAAGGAGATAGCAAATGTTAATTAAGACTTGTATAGTCACCCACTAGACCACTCCTACAGCAGTTGTACTACACACATAGTACGTGCTCTGCATGTTTGGACATACTAAAAACAAAAATTAGTGCAAATAAGTTGAGTGGAGATTTAATGCACATGGGCACCACCAATCCCTTTTTTTCAAGAAAACATCGAAGATCATATTTCCAAGTTTCAACAAATTCTGAAAAACAAATCAGGATGTAGCCATTGATGTATACCATAAACCAGCAACGTATCAATGGAAACAATGTGTATTTTGATCTACACAAAAATGATAAAAGTGTGGATCTGAGTATCACATTGTCAAATGTCAAAAAAAAAAAAAAACAGATTTTGTCATTTTTGCGTGTATCCCATAATAATAAAGAATTTTACATTGTGGTTTTACATGTTTGTAGGATATACTCCCTCCGTCCCAATGTAAGGCGACTAAGGAGTAGTCAAAAGTAAATATTTTTAAAGTTTAACTAAGTTTATATACAAAAATATGAACATTTATAATACTAAATCAGTAGTAATAGATTCACCATAAAGTAAATTTTCTTAATATGTCAATTCGACATTGTAGATGTAAATATTTTTTCCTAAATATTTGGTCAAAGTTCATAAGGTTTGACTTTCGACCAATCATTAGACGCCTTATATTTTAGGACGGAGGGAGTATCATCACTGTTCAAAAACTAGGCCGATTCAACGATTACTAGGCCGATTAATCGCTACTAGGGGCCTGACCGTGTCGATTACCATTAATCGCTTGTATTAATCCTTTAGCCCGATTAATCGGTCTGAAAGTCCGATCACTAGGTATGTTCCCGATTAAATACTACACTTGGTTTAAAAAAATTACAATTTTTTTAATGCATATCGCTAATACATGCGCTACCCCTCCCCAATAAAGTACATTTGGCGAAGCTCCCGCTTGATTGCAACCTCTAGTAGCTTGATTTCCACTATCACCAAATAGTTCCTTGCCCTCCTAAACCAGTTACTCGCAGTTTCGTAGACCTCAGATATAGGAGCTCGACCACTTTGAGGAGCTCGTCCAGGAGCTCGAGGAAGCCTTCAATTGGTTAGGTGGTTGAGGTGTACGAGGGGTCGTACCCTAGGTACGTGGTGAGAGAAGATATACTTCAGATGTGAGAGGAGAAGAAGTGGAAGGAAGGGACGTGGCTTCGGCTAGTGGATCCTGATTCGCTCGTGACTTTGAAGATTAGGTCACGGAGGAGAAACGTACATGTTTTTCTAGGATTTTAGGGTCTAGAGATGTAGGGACAAACATATAGAGGCTCATATACTATTATTTTCTTATATAAATTATTTTAAGTGCTAATTTGTGTAGGTTGCACTGATTAATAGCCGACCGATTAAATCAGTTAATCGTCCGAATTCTGATTAATCACTACTCCCAAGCCGACCGAGCAGTTAACGATTACCGATTTCCTTAACATTGAGTATCATTGACAAAGTCCAAAATTGTTTTCATGGATTTTCAAATTTATAAAAACAATTTAAACTTTTTAATATAAAAGGATCACCAAACTTTTCTAACTAGATGATACCCCGCGCGTTGCTACGGAAATTTATAGATTTTTTTTAAGTTGGAGCCTCTAAAAATTCTCTTAAAATTAATTAAGATAAAAAAAATCATATAGATGGACAATAAAAGGATTTGATGACGTAGGTATGAAGGCCATATACAAATACAACACATATCATGGTAGCACAACAAATAAATTTGCAGTATTGGAAAATGGAACAAACATTCCGAAAAAAAGTGAACAAAAAATATTTACACTTTGGTTGCCACAATATACGATGCCTCTCTAGAAAAAAATGAGTATTGCGCCTATTAGAATAGAATTTTACATAAGAATTTAACAGAGAAATCACTCCGTGGATGGTGCAAATTCAATCCTTCAAAACTATATGTAACATATAATTTGCTTGGTACCTTGGTATTTAGATTTTCTAACAAAAACTTAATATACATCACTCAAAACTTGTATAACCCCTTGGAGGCTAATATATACCTGATGTGGTGATATCCTGACAATGACACATATTGAGATGGCTATGCATATCAAAAAGCTTATTTGTTACGATCCTGAAATTGAGTATAAAAAGGGTATTAACATGATTATTCACCAATTAAATTGTCATGCAAATAGAGGAAATTATATATTTCATCGAAGGAATCTGGTACAACCATACAACAATAGTAAGAGTGCCTTAATTACCTGCTCCCTTGTATCTTCACAAATTCAGATTATTGCTGCATTAGAGCCCGTGGCCATGTTTGTACCAAAAGTAACGGATCTGCAACATATATAAACGAAGTAAATACACATGTATATGCATCTATCTATTGTAATTGTGATACTGCACATATGAATTTGGACCAATAATAGGTGATGGTGTGCTTGAGTATCCCTGATCGTCCTAGAATTACATGGTTAAGACGTCTAGAGGATCCCGTCGGGCATGCAGCACAGAGTCACTTGTAACGTGTTACAGGCTAGAATGGAAAGCTCGGGATCACAATAGTCATGGGAAGTTGCTACCACTGGCTGAGCGGCAGGTAGATGGATGTGCTGGACACACAATGAGGCATTGGAAGCGGGAGGATGGCAAAGAGAAACATATGGATCCCCATAGAGCGTTCCATATATAGAGAGTGAAGAGGAGGGGATTCCGTGCAGAAGTTGTAGAGAGAGAAGGAAAACCAACAGACTCACCTCTGCATTTTTGTTGCGTGGAGTGGTTAGTGGAGGAAATAAAACAGATTGGAAACAGTAGAGGAGATGAAAAGAACAGACCAAGGACGTAGATTAAAACACATGGGAGAAACGTGAGAAAATGGGGTTCGTTTATTTTATCAGAAGATGATGAGGGAGACAAAATAAATACGTGGAGTAAATGAGGTATAATAAAGAGAAGAATTTGTAGACGATGGTACTCCCACGACCCTCCAGCCCTGAAAACATGAGAAGAAAAATAGGGATGACATGGATGATCTGCATGATGTGGTAGGCTATATAATTGGGTAGAGATGCCCGATGAGGTGGATAGCTTGCATGTTAAGAGAATTACCTTTAGTGGGCTGCTCCCATTTAGATATTATAGATAAGTTACACCATACCCCTCCCCCACCCCACCCCTAAGGAAGGCAATTGGTAGGGTAGGGGCAGGGTAGAGCAATACCATACCTATGCCCATATAGTCAATGTGTACAAACTTTGGCCCATACCCATACCCACGTGTATAAAACATTACCCATACACATACCCATACCTGGCGGGTACACGTACCCACTGGGTACCCGGTGGGTAGGTCAAATTTTACACAAGGTACTCGCAATTTTACATTTAGTGATAACAAAATTTGATTAAAAAATGAATTATCTCAACTCAATAACATGTAGTTGAGACGTTGAGTACATAAAAATTAACAACATATAGAAATCATAATCTCATATTGTAACTCATAAGTAAACAAAAGTACACATGTTACATGGAAAATGAAAATAAATGGGTAGGGTATGGGTATACCCACGGGAACGAGGCTAAACCCGTGTCCTACCCATGACTTCATGAGTAAGATATGGGTACTATCCATGGGTATAAAAGTGTACCCATACCTTGCCCTTACAGGTACGGTACCCGCGGGTACCCGTACCCGTTGGTAAAGTTGCCATCCTTACCCACATACCCCGATCATTTATTTAATTATGGATCGGAGAGTACCATACTAGCACCACACTTGAACTTCTCTCTGTTATGGGCCAATGTCGTCAACCCCGTATCTTTTCTGGAAGTTAACCTAAATAAAAGTAAACTAGTTCCCATTCGCTGCAAGGTGGAAGATGTTGATGATCTCCTACAAATATTCCAGTGTCGCACGGCAAGGCAATAGATTTGCCATTTTCGTTAATAGAGAAGAGGTTTAAGGGTGTTACAAACCGAACCGATCAAGGCAAGAAACCAAGATCCAAATCCAAAGCCTACTCTCTTGATATTACAAGACTCAACGCTTTGGCTCCGACCAAAGACCACATATCCACCTCCTCTTTTATCCTAGCAACAATTATGATAACGGTGGATGAATGGCTTCTAAAGACACGATGACCTCTCTTCTTCCAAACTTCCCAAGACACAAGCATAACTAGGGACACCATGAATCTTCTTGATTGACCATACTTTTGCAAAAAAAAGTCTCCACCACTCATGCACATTTTGAGCTTCATGCCACACTTCGTGGTTGATATCAATGAGACCAAGCCACTCCTTAATGCTTGTCCAAACTCTCTTTGTAAACCGGCAAGTGTAGGGAAGGTAGGGGGAGGTATCTTGAGATTGATTGCAAAGTTTAAAATTCACACAAATTTTGTGTCCCTGACAAGCAAGTATATCTGTCGTCCACACTCTATCTTGAAGCACTAACCAAGTTAAGATCATGCATTTGGGAGTTGCCCACGGTTTCCAAACCGCGGAAGGCATGGGAGTTGATGAGTCCTTCAAATTGCATCTTATAGGCGAAGATGAGGAGTAGGCACCATGAGTGGTTATCTTCCAAGTGATCGAATCTTGAGTGTGTTCATTGAATTGAATATTGAAACATTTTCCCAAAGGGTGGCAAATTGAACAATGTTCTCAATGGAGAGCCCGCCACTCATGGTTATCGAGAGATCCAAAAGTTAGTATACATAGCTTTGTGAGTGTTGCAATTCTTCATTTTAGAGATCTTGTATATGAGGGGGCAATGTACCTAGGTTAGCAACCATACACCCAAGAGGATTCCCAAAAGAGAGCCTTTTTCCCATCACCAATGTTGACCCTAGTAGCCGCCGCAAAGATGTCATGGTAATGAGCATTGCAAGGGTTCTGAAGGTCTCTACAAGGTTTAAAATCGTCTGTCCATTCAAATGAAAGCCATCTTAATTCAAGCACCACGGCGAACTTGGCCTGCTTTGCTCTTGGGCTTGCAAAATAGCTCCTAATTAACTTGTCTCCCGAATGCCACCCATAGATAGGCATTTAGGATATTATCAATCATTAGTAGCACCTCTACGGGTGACGAGGGATCACCTCGCCAATGGCTACGTATTGTAGACTTGGGTTTCGTGAGAGAACGACGATGGAGATTCCGGGAGCGAGATTAGGCACACGATGTACCCAGCTTCGGTTCCCCTCGGTGGAGGATCCCTACGTGCTGCTAGCAATCTAGTATATGATCACAAGTATGTTTACAAGGGTCGCCCGTAGGCGGAGCTATGTTGTCTATCTGTTGTCCTCCTTCTATCGGGTGCCCTGGCTGGTTTTATATATGCAACCAGCCTAGGGTTTTACAAGAGTCCTAGTCGACTACTTCTTCGGGTTGCCTTGTTGGGCCTTCTCCATATTGGGCCGAGCCGAGCCAGGTATACTAATAATGGGTACCCGAAGGGTATACCCATGTCAGTAGCCCCCGAGTGTCTAGGGAAGTCGAAGACTTGCGTAGAGACTCCAAGCTTAATCATCTCCGAAGTCGAAGAAATACAAGGCGAGGCCATTGATCCGGAAAATACATTAGGTCAACACCGTAGATCATGTGTAACGTAGATGATGTCGACGATTCTCAAAATTATTTTTCTATCGGGTGCGCGGAAGCGCTCCCGATGGGAGTAGCCCCCGAGTCTATGGGCAAGTGCTTGCACTTGGGCATAGACTCAAGTTGCGGTGACCCAGCATACCACTGCATTTTGTAGTATACAAGTCGTTGATA
>NC_061512.1:174997751-175074764 GCF_022539505.1 Lolium rigidum | reverse complement strand
AGTAGCGTGCCTGTCAGCACCGTTGCCTTCCTCAGGATTGCGGGACAAAAATGTTAGTGGGTGGGATAAAGATCTGTTTTCAGTGTTCTTCTTATCAGAAGCCCGAGTCGATGAAGACAGTACTAGGGAGGCTGGAGTCTTGAGTTCAGTCCACCATCGGGGAAGAGGAACTGTCTGTTCTCCGTGTGGTGTTGCTAGGAGACAAAAGGGATGTGGACAGGATTGAAAACTCTAGCGATGTGAACGCGTGCTAGTGATTTAACGAGACATGTCACGCTATGGGATATGAACTCATGCTATAGTGATTTAGCGAGACAGGTGACCCTATGGGATCAGGGAAGGAGCTAGCCAATCGTCGCCACACCACGCCACGAAGAGTGCTCGCTGGCTGGCCTCTAAAAAATATCAAGTGTGTACCATAGGGCGTTGATGAAGACAATACTACTGTCACCAGAGGCCGGCCGGAGTCGATGAAGACCGTAGTAGGGAGGATGTCAGTGACTAAATTAATCCTCGGGCTAGAGGTAGTCAGGGTACATCACCATCGCGACAATTAGCGTGCAGGCGCGCGTAGGTCGAGCAGCCGCCGGGAGCAAGTTCGTGTAGTGGTATTGGGAGACGGAAAGGATGTGTTAAGGATGGAAAACTAGACCGGAAAGTCTCTCGGGCCTACAAACACCATCAAAGAACTTACCTGCACTATTGAATACTGATTCAATTAGGCAGACTAGCTAGAAGAGAGAGGGGAGACTCCACGCTAGTGGGATGGAAGAACAAGACACGATCGAGTGGAGTGTATGGGATCAGGGAAGGAGCTTGCCGCTCGTCGCCACAACACACCACCAAGAGTGCTCGCTGGCTGGCCGGCATCGGGGAAGGAGCTCGGAGCTCGCCGCTCGTCGCCATGGATGAAGATGAAGGTACTAGCGGAGTCTATGGGATTAGGGAAGGAGCTCGGAACACGCCGCTCGTCGCCACACCACGCTACCAAGAGCGTTGGCTGGCTGGCTGGCATCGGGGAAGGAGCTCACATCTCCTCTCCTCGCTGCTCGTCGCCACACCACGCCACCAAGAGCGCTCGCCGGACAGCCTCGCTTATCCTCTCCTCTGCCAATAAGCGGGCATGCACGTGTAGGCCGAGCAGCCGTCCACATCGGGGAAGAAGAGCGGCCTGGTCTGGCAAGTTCATCGGGTGAAGGAGCTCGTCGCCACACCATGCCACGAAGAGTGCTCGCTAGCTGGACGGCATCAGGGAAGGAGCTCTCCTCTACTCTCCACACCACACCACGAAGAGCGCTCGTCTGTCCGGCATCACCTCCCCATCCCTCTCCTCTCCTCTCCTCGCCAAAGTCCAAAGTCACAAGTCACGCACGCGATGCCGCCCGCGGCGGTAACAATGGTCTCGTACTTATAGCGAGTGAAAGGTTCGGATTTTTAAGAACAAGAGCGGGAAACTAAATGAGCTTTGTTCTCTGTGAAGTATTAGCAGCTGGATGGATGGTTGAGATGCTGCACGCCACAGATCGGTGATGTGGACTCACCAAAATAATCAAAAGCATTGTAAACGAGGGGATAGATTGGATACCGTGCGGTTGTTAATTAATGGCGGGGGCACAAAATTTCTGGACTATGTTCACTTCGCATACCTTTTCTTGTTGGTCAGAATAGCGATGCAAACGTACCCCCAAGTCTATTCTTTTTGTTTCCTTCAAAAAAAAGTCTATTCTTTTATCAAGAGAACAGCCAGGACAAGTAATACAAAAAGATTCTACATGGTATGCATGATTTTTACTATCACAATCTAATATAAAAAATGACAGTTTTAGGTAACAACTGATTTTATTTGAACTGATAGCAGTCTGTTTAACTAGTGCATTCAAACACTGATTTCATTCAAACACGCATCGTGGTGGTGTTGGTGCATTTTGAGTATCTTGCCCTTCCTCTCCAACAACTGGAGCATTTAGACTTGAAATTTCTTGGCCTTGTTGTTGATCACAATCTCCAAAGAAGAGGTAGTGATCGTTTCATCCTGCCGCTCCCGCGAGCGCAGGGCGAAACCCTAGCCTTCCCCAACTCCAGCCCCTCCTCCCCCCGTACCTCCCTCGCCGCCGCCAGAGGGCGTTGCCTTACCCGATGAACACCATCGGAGTGCTGCGGTCGTCGAGCTTGCGGAGGAAGGGGCGCGCAGACTTGACGTGCGCGATGCAGCCGAAGACGCGGAGATGCTCGACGGAGGGCTTCCGCCCGTGCCATGCCTCAAACGGCGTCTTGCCGGCGAGCCGCGCCGGCGGCGCTCGCCATGGGGCCGCCATCTCCCATCCGCGACCGGATCTACGTCACCGTAGCGGTGGCGCAGATGTTCTGGGATGCCGGCGTTCCAATGCCGTGGAGCGACGTGCACCTCCCCCACGGCTGGCAACTGAGCCCAAATTGGGTTCCGGTGTCGCCGATCCCGGGCTCCGGCCGCACCCGCATCGCCGATCCCGCTCCCACTGCCGCAGGAAGTACGAGTTCCACGCCGTGTAGTTGTCGGGGTGGTGGCGTGGCTCGGCGCGTTCCTCGTCCGTCAAGGTCATCCGCGCCTCCTCGATGGCGACGTCGAGGGCGTGGCCCCGAGGCGGCGGCGGGATTGGTACGCCGCCAGCACTAAGCCGCCACCCGCCGCCGGGAGGCCTCGTGTCCGGCGGGCAGGGGTACCCCGCCTGGTGGAGGAGGTGCCCCTCCCACGCGTGGAGCGACCGGCGGGGGAAGCCGTTGTTGGCTGCGCCGTCGTCGTCGTAGAACGCCATCGGGAGAGTAGAGGAAGAGTGGAGGGAGAGTGGAGCACGGGGTACGCCTCGCGGCGAGCGGACCGGCGTATATAGGCGCGGCTGGCGCGGGTGATTAATGACGCGTGGAATGCGACGCGTCCGCGGCGAGCTGACCGGCGGCAGCCTTTAGTGCGCGCGGAAGACGATGCGTGCGCGGAAGACGACGACATTAACTCGCCGCGTGGCCGGCGAATGCAGACCGGCGGCAGGCTTTTACAGCGCGCGGAAGACGATGCGATGAGGACGACGATCGGTTTCTCTCATTCATGTAGGTCTCTGATGACAGCCTCTCTAAACAAGAAAATG
Organism: Lolium rigidum; assembly: GCF_022539505.1. Classification (NCBI taxonomy): domain Eukaryota; kingdom Viridiplantae; phylum Streptophyta; class Magnoliopsida; order Poales; family Poaceae; genus Lolium; species Lolium rigidum. The sequence continues at coordinate 175,071,645 of NC_061512.1, read as the reverse complement.
CGCTATTTAAAATTATTTCTTACCCATGATTTCAGACTACTTGATTTTTATTTTCCAACACATCACATGTACATAATATCTAAGGTGTTGTTTGGAATTGTTATAGTTTTTGTGTGCACATCCGCATCTACTTCAAATTAGAGCTAAATATCCGTAGAACACAAGCGACATAAAATTTACCACCATTCCTAACTGCACCTAAGTGGTTAAAGCTTTACAATAAAAGCGGTTCCACTGGGATGGATCGTTGGGAATGAGTGTGGATACCCAAGTATTTTTTCCAACTTTTTTTTTTTGAAACCTTGGACAGTATGCTGAGCAACCCTACTGAGTTTTTTTCAACTTTTGGGATAATACCCTCGCAAAATGTATTTTGTGTATTTGGCATATCGTCCCTCATCCCAAATGGTTGTTGGCATGCTAGTTCCCGCTAATACTTTTGTCTTCCCATATTATGTTTAATGAGGACGATATCCAACAAAGGAACTGAAGAGAAATTATCTTGATTTTAAGAGGAAAATTTTGATCTCCGTAACCTTTTCAAAAAGAACTTCACCCTTTCATCAAGGTTTAGTACATGAATGGGCCGAAAAGGCCCCCAACAAGTGCAAATATCACTTAGGTACATCTTGCGGGATATTATTAAGGAAAGCTAGAGTTGTAATAGGAAGTGTTATTTGTAATCTTGCGGGATGAGTTAGAAACCTTCCCGGACTCTGTAACTTGTACGACACGAATCCCTCGGCTCCGCCTCCTATATAAGGGGGAGTCGAGGGACGCAGAGAGGATCGAATCATTGTTTCTCAAACCCTAGTTTCATAATCGTCGAGTACTTTTCGGCTGAAACCTTCGAGATCTACTTGCCCTCTACTTCCAACTAAACCCTAGCCTATAACCCGTAGGCATTGACAAGTTAATACCTTGTCAGTAGGCGTCAGCTCCCCACAACTTAAGTGGAAGGTGTGGGTTTTAGGTCTCCAACGATCAACAAGGACCGATAGAAGAGATGGGTCTAACGTGAACTTCTCCCTGCTTGATGTCAGCTTAGAAAATGGCAGAAGTCCATGGGCCCTGAGATGTTCCTCATAAACATTGTTAACAAGAAACCTGTTCTTAATGGTTCGTACCCTGAAGGTCGAAGGTGGGTTTGAGTGGGCATCCGGGTTCAACCAGAGGTGGCAACGGTGGCCGGCATCGCAGGATCTTCGCAAAAGCTCCGGCAAATCGGATGTCATAACCTGCATCCATCGATGGTATAATCATACATTAATACATTAATCAGACTAAAAAAATTTAAATAAGTATGCATGCAGACCAAACTGCCGCCGGTGCCTGGGGCGGCACCTCGCCACGCGCCGGAGCCAGGGCAACGCGTGCGTAGTGGCGGGCCCTGCCGCCACCAGCAGTGGAGGCATGCGCCACGTCACCCTGCCGCCGGAGCCATGGGCGGCATGGCCCGCAGGACCAAACGGCGACGGACGGAGAAGCTTCGGCTGCTAACGTGTCGCCACACGCACAGGCGGCATGCCCTGCCGCCACCGCTCCCGGCGGCATCTTGCCACGTGTCGCCTGGGGGCCGTGCCGCCACGTCGGAGGTGGTCTTTTTTGCCAATTTGATTCGTAGGTGGTCCTTTTTGTCAATGAATTGGGCAGGGTGGTCTCTTTTGCCAAATTTCGCGAACCACTGCACAAAGGAAAAAATAGCCTGATTCAAACTCATAAGCAATTGTTGCACACAAAAACATGATGCTATTCATGTTGCATTCAACAGAACAACTAACCCACAATTCGAATAGTTATTAAAAAGAAATCAAATTAGTTTTTTAAAAAAATTGCACGAGATATTTTCCATTCAGTTTTTTGGAGGTATTTAAACTCAGAAAATCCTTTTCCAACCACCACTTGACCAGAAATAACAACAGGCATAAAAACAAGGTAACAGAATAAGACATAAGCATTGACTAAAAATATAGTTGGCGCTATGAACACTGAATTGAAACGGAACTGGAAGCTACAAAGTAGAAACCCCTAAGATTTAGAGCCCATGGACCTCACATCATAATGAGGCCATTTGGTAGGGAAACTCACAAAAGAGGTTTTGGGGCTCAACTCTTGTGAGGGATCCATTAGGCTATTCATTGGCTGCTACATCTCACTGAATGTTGCATGCCCTTGAGCTGACAGACTACATCTCAATGAAGGAGGCGTCTCAGTGGAGGAAATGAGAAGGAAGATGAGTGGGTAACCATAAGTCAAATTTCACACTGGGGAATCATGTAGACGAACAATTAGTGTGTACAAATACTGCGACAAGAAAAGGGGGAAGATGAACTGCTAGCTCCACATAAACACTTCCGCACCAGTTAACTGAATTGTATTATAAAATGGCAACCATTTCTAAATCCGTTTGGTTGATCGACTTTATCTTTTGTTTGATTGTAATGGTTGAATTCTGTTGAACTCGGAATTTTGGTCAATAAAAAGAAGTCGTGTGCATCAATTGATGCAGATGCTAGAGCGATGCTCCCTTATCGAAAAAAAACCATTTCTGAATTCTTACTAATCAAGGTGCACTTGAGAGACACAACACTGGAGGAAACAGAAGGACAAGAGTACATTGAGACCGCGGAAAACCAACGAAGGCAAGCAAAGCACAATTCTAGCTTATGGACTGGAAGGAACAGGGAACAAAATAGAGGGCCTTCGAACGCTCTCCTCCAACAGCAACTCTGAAGAACCATGCAGAAATAATAACATAGCAGGGAAAGAAGCCACTGATAAATGCCAGGAACCAAACAACGTAGGAAGCAGATCAGGGACATAACATACCTCAGCAGTTTTTTTTCATCTTTCTTGGAGCTCGGACGAGGGCCCGAAGAAGCTGCTGGATGAGCGTTAGGGAGTGGAGAACGATGTATAAAAAATACTGGAAATCGCTGAAGAGGGCCAAAAAGAAAGATGAAAAAAAACTGCTGGATGGGCTATAGAGGGCGGAGGACGTCCATGCAAGTAAAAAATCGTAAATCGCCGTTGCCGGGGATCGAACCCGGGTCACCCGCGTGACAGGCGGGAATACTTACCACTATACTACAACGACGTCGATGATAGTAAATATATGTACCGTTATTTATCTGTGATATTGCGTATGACGCCAGAATCAGTTCCACATATCATGTTTCTTTCAGTACCTAGCTTCTACATCCAGAGCTTTCAGAACTCATCACTGATCAACATATACATGTCGATCATTGCGGTCGTCATCTCGTCCAATGAACTGCGTAAGAGTCACTGGTCCGTCGTTCCTGCGTACCCATGTCCAGTTACAAGTTGGTCGATCTATCAGTTTCAATATGAACACAATAGTATCCCTGTCTACAGACTACAGATGGTTGGCAAAACATCATAACACATTAACACGCGCAAGCGGTACTGCGACGCAAGATCAGCAAAGCCCACCACAATCCGCTGCCCTGCAAAGCAGTTGCCCGTCGTTTTGATTTTCCGTTTACGTCAGGTTTGAACACCCAAGACGATTACAGAATGAGTGTATGTTCCGCCCGCCGAAATAACCTACAGTATGTTTCTTCGCTTCAAAATTACTACGCCAAAAGAGCCATCCACCCTGTCGCCGTCGGCCCCTACAAGAATCCAAGGAATGCTCAAACACATGCCGTGGATGGCATGCAAAATCACGCTTCTTTCACCGTCCATCCACGCTTACAATGGCCATCTTGTGCCCAAATAATTGTAAAGGCATGAACATAAGGCCTAACAGTACCTAGTGTCAAAAGTCCTGTCTCACGTGGGCCAAATTGGCTCTCTACGAACGCAGTCTAGCTGTGTGGCACAGCAAGCACCAGTTTTTGTGGGCAATGATCAGGTTCCAATTCCCTACGCAAACTTCCGCAAAAAGGTCACAAGCTTGTCTAACGAAAGATTTGGTTTAGTATATGCAGAACCAGAGCCAAATATGCCCAGAAATTTGCTAATTTTGGGATCACACTAACAATATGGTTGGGAAAATTTAGCTCCCAAGAGCATAAACCAAACTCTATCTTTTTCTTTACAAGAAGATCAGGATCGCTAGCTGTGCTACTTCATTAAGACAGAAAATTCAGAAGTTCACATAAGTTACTATGTTGTTCAGGCATCAGGAGAAACCACGCAAGCATCCTCTGTAGTCTGTATGTAGCTTGTAGCCGTCAGGTAGGAGATAAGCAGTATGGGTTCCCTTTGGTATGTCGAGGCATCATCAGTTATCAAAGACATCACGCACTGCAACTGCAAGAGCGCCTCCCGGCCTCAAGTTGAAACGTTGGCCTGAAGGAACATCAGACAACACACACACACATCATTCGAGGGAATCGTTTGATTGCAGGTGTGGAGGAGGCGCACGGCGCCATGCATCCGTGTCTCCATTGTTCTCTGAAGTTTTAAGGGGCGCACGCAGAGCCTGCATCGATCATGCTCAGCTCAGGTTTCCTTATCCATGCCAGCCAACATGCGGCTGTCTCTATCGCGCACACATACATGCCGTCGTCTCGCCGCGACCTCAAAATCAATTTGGTTTTCCAGCGATTTCGTTTTGCGCACCAAAGGATCACCATCAGTTACAACTTACACTTAGGGTGTGTTAGGTAACAGGATGAAGTGGAATGTAATGAAATGATTTTATTTCATTTCACTATAATGAAACGGTTCCATTCTTGTATTTTGTTGGGACAAAAATATGTAACAGGATGATTCCGATTTCCATTAGGTTTAGACCCAAAAAAAAGTGGTATGGAATGGTTCCATTCTTGTATTTTGTTGGGACAAAAATATGTATCAGGATGATTCCGATTTCCATTAGGTTTGGACCCAAAAAAAGTGGTATGGAACGGCTAGCATCGGGTTCATCTCACCATTTCCATCGCTATAGTGAGCATACTTCCACTTGTAACATCGTACCCACAAAAAATTCATCAGCATTTTATCTGTATTTCAATATAAAAAATACCAAGTATGTACTCTGTTATAAAAGCGACAAGCAAATAACGAAGAACGATAAAGAAATACGCAGAGACACAAGATTTAACGTGGAAAACCCCTTCCAACACAGAAGGGGAAAAACCACAGGCGCAAGCCAGCAAAACTTCACTATATCGGGGAAGTGTTTACAAACGCCGTGGGTTATCTTATAATCTGATAAACCCTAGCCGGCGACTTACAAGATGTATATATAGGCGGTGCCAACGATCTGTACCGTACCACGGGGGGGCTCGCTCCGCTCGTCAGAACTTAGCCTCCCTTTAGTATATGAATTTGGATCACAATACAACATATTCACAAGTGTAACACCTACATGACATGACACATATTTCAACCCAGATAACCATAAAATTCATGGAAATAGTCCATTAGCAATCGCGGCTAGTTCATGGTATGTAGACATCCAAAACCAATAGTTGGAGTTCATTACACTCCATTGAACCATGTCCAAGTCCATATGACATGCTAGGTATAATAGTCATATCACAACGCGTAACTAAATTATATACTATCAATTCAAATTATAGAGCACTTCAAAGACCGTCTCCGTGTACCAACTCATGGAAAGAGCCTGTGTGGTGTGGCGGCGCGAGAGCAAGGCGCACAACGGGCGAGGGAGATGATATGTTTGCTCGCATGAGGTGAGGATAAGGTGTTTTGCTTTTTTTCGGTCTGCGCGGTGTGGTTAGCGACCGGTTCCACCAGCTCCGTCGAGCGGGTGTATTCCTATGTAAGGGATATTTCCCCTTCCGGAAAACCACTCGGTTTCATTGCGTTTGCCCAATCAAACATAGGAATCTCATGTTCCTGTATATAAATGTAGATTCCCTATATCATTGGAGCTGTGTTTCAGTCTACTTAAAAACGCAAGTAGTAGGCGGCGTGTGCATTTACTTTTGCACCATGATGTTGTTTGATGTTTTCCATTATGCTATGTATGTAATGGAAATCGATCTCACGAGAGATCGCTTGAAAAAAGGAACAGGTACCAGGGACGGAACGTTTCCATTCAACTACACTATATTCCGTTAGTCGCACATATGTGCAAGTGTGTGCGCTGAAGACTGGACTAAAGACCTGAACGCACGATGCTCAGAAAACTCTATTGGATCCTAGCTATTCTTTAACGGTTTTTTATACACCAAATTATATAATATCGGAGTAGACGTAGACCGGCCTATGCCAGCGACAAAACTAGAGCTATCAGAAAATAAAATTGGGGTTCCCACTTCCTACGGACAATGACACCATGACTTTGTCTCGAGAGAGAAAATTAAGACATGATAATGGCAGTAGTAGCATATTAAGCAAGATCGATGGCACGATGATAAACCATAACCGGAATGGAAAGTACGGAAGCTTAGCACGCATCATCAGGCGCCGAGTCACACACGTTTGATTGGGAATCTTGCTTAGCCGTTGCCTCTCCTCCCCATTGGACGCCCTCTGTCATCAAGTACACGTCGAGGAGTAATCAAAGAGGAGGAGGTGCAAGTGGGCCACTGGGCCGTGACTATTGTGGCATCGAGGGTCGGGAGCTGTCCGGAGATATTTCCGGCCGCGATGGGAAATTACTTAACGCGCCTCAAGCACGCAGTCGCACGGCACAAAGGAATATCAGACGAAGGATGCTCTGGGAGGGCTTAAATCAAATGGGACGACTTGGGACCTGTGATTTGTGGTGAGGCAGGGCTAAGCTTTCCTTGCCATCGAGATATTCCTTGGCCCTGCCCAAGAGACGGCGACTCTTCCTGTTATGGGTTTCGTCGAGGTCTCTAGATATTTTTTTGAGCTAATATAAGCATGTAGTCGTACTGGCAACTGTTTTGGTTTATTTGTATCGTACGAGCAATTTGTCTCTCGGCTAGTGGAGTGCTGAGTGCGTGGACACGATTGCTTTGACGGTACGCGTGTGTGCGTAAACTGAGAGTAAGAATTTCGGATTTTTCGCAGAAAAAGCGGAATAAAATGAAAATATAAAAATTTCAAGGCAACGGAACCCTTTATAGCGGAAACGGTAACAGAACGGCCTTTTTAAGCGGCACAGACGCGGAAAAGGAATTTTCATTTCTGACTAATACTGAATTTCTGTTTTAGGGTTGTTTTAGCATGCCCAATATGATACAAGTAAAAATGCCCATAGTAGCCAATCCTAAAATTAGTGGGTGGCAACCACATGATCCCTTCCTCCGCTCGAGGAGGAGTTCGATGGTTCGATCCTTCCCCTATTCTCTAGTTAATGTACAATAACTTACATTTTTATTATATAATCATGATATACAATTAGAGCAGGGAATTTTCCTCTGACGCTCGCATCGCTCTGAGCCTCCTACTCATCTCCCCACCACTGCCGAAGTAAGCCGGCGGGCAATGACCCTCTCGGCAAAAGGCGAGATCTTGTCTCCTACTCCTTCTCGTGTCGGAGACCTCCAGGCAAAGCTAATAGGCAGCCCAGGAATCTAGCCATGGGAATGGCGGATTATGGGCTCCGGGGTGGCGGCCTCGGGACGGTGGTGGCCTGTCTACTGGTGACTGCATAGGGCAGGCGTCCTTGGCCCGGTGGTGGTGACAATGCTACCTCGGTGTAAGGGTACATTGCTCCTATGTGTTTTTTTGGTAATTATTAACAATCCTTGTGGACTAATATTTTCATTGAGTTTATATCAAGGAATATTCCACAGCTATTTCTCGTAGTCCATGTGTTGGATTCAAGTGTGTATGCCATGAACATAAACATATATCTTGAGTATTGGAATCAAGATCATCGATTTGAAGAGAAGAATATGATATGATCAATTATGCTTCATGAGCTAACCCAATATATATGTATGTATGTGTGTTGTCTATATGAGTTAGGTATCTCTCCATGGACATGCATCAAAAACAAGATCTCATATAGCTCATGAGATGATGACATCAAGTGGTGATGGTCATCAAGGTTGAGAAGGCCAAGTTCAAGGTAAGCATCTCAAGAAGATCACGTGCTTGAAGCTTGACATCTATTTGGTGATAATGGACATATAAGATGTTCTTCAATGAAGCTTTCACATAGTGGTGTATGGGGGAGCAATTGTGAGTCTTCACAAAGCAACAATGATCAAGTGAGGCATTTAAGTTTGAATGGAGCTTGAAGCACGTCATCAAAATCAAGCGGGTGCGCAAGGAAAATGTATGTCCTTACTAGGTTTTTCGTGTACTGGTCTCAAGGTGGTTGTTGGGAGATGATGAGGGACATTATTGAAAATAAATTCAAATAAAACAGAAGTAAGGTCCAGTACTAACTTCTACACACTTCTACCATATTCTAGGAAATAGAATCCTTCAGTCACATGTCTTGTAGTACTTTCTAGCATGTTCTAGCTATAAGTTGTAACTAGAATATTTGTATCTCTTTTCCTAACTTATGTAGTGTTTTCTAGAACACTATAGTTGTGAGTAGAGCTAAGGAGTGAAGGCTCATGCAGCCTATAAATAGAGGCCCAGCCTCTACATATGTACCTAGACTATGTACTACGAACATATCAATAAAGAGAACTTTGTGTTCTTGTTTTAGATCTTGGATTAGATCTTGTGTGTTGAGAGTTTGAACTAAACTCTTGACAGCCCCGCCCCTAGAGCGATATCTAGGTTACGCATCTAGAGCGAAATCTACCGCAATACGTTAAAGCGGTTCCTTCAATATTTGTGATGTCCACATTGCAGCTACACAGTGGAGTTGTTCCTCCACAACCTTGTGCTGCTTCAGGTGGTATCAGAGCCTTGTTGATCCGATCCAGTTTTTGGTTCCCTCATTGAGAGCAAGCTGCAACAAGCAATGGAGGAGTTGGGAAAGAGAACGGATGCTGCAGAACAACAAATCCAAGCATTGCGTGAAGTTCTTAATCGGAGATTTGATCATCTAGTTGAGATGATCAGAAAGGGTGTTCCTCCTACTGCCAATGATGAAGAATCATCAAAGGATGGCGAAGATGCTCAAAGGAGAAGAAAGGGAGGTCATCTTGGAGCAAAAACACCTCAACCACATGTTGTTCAGCGTACCTCAAGAAGGCCAACTTATGCTGAAACTTCTGAAGATGAAGAATATGTTGAGGACCTTGAAGAACCTGACCCCTATGCACATCCAAGAATACCCAACACTACATATGCGAGGGATACATACAAGGTGAAAGCTGAGATCCCTACTTTCAATGGAAATGTTGATATTGAAGGGTGCCTTGATTGGTTGTACGAGGTGGAGACTTTCTTTGAAGTCATGAATATTCCAGAAGACCATAGAGTCTCTTTGTTGGTCGCATACAAGCTAAAAGGAGGAGCTGGTGCATGGTGGCATCGCCTTCAAGAAGACCGCAAACTAAGAGGAGAACCTCGTGTGCGATCTTGGCGGCAAATGAAGAATCTTTTAAATGGGAGATTTTTGCCTGGAGATTATGATCAGATCCTATTTATTCAATTTCATAATTGTGCTCAAAGAAATAGGACTATTTCAGAATATACAGAGGAGTTTCTAAGGCTACAAGTGAGGTGCAACCTTGCTGAAACAGAAGATCAACAAGTTACAAGGTACATCAATGGTCTTAGTGATGCTATGCAGGATCATTTAATGATGCAACAAATTTGGTCCCTTGATCAAGCACAAGCTCTAGCCTTAAAGGCCGAGAGGTCGATAAAAACAAGAAAGGCAAGTAAGGCTCCATATTCTCATACGGAAGCCTCGCCTAGGAGTAACTCCCATAAAGCGAAAGAAAAGACCACTCAACCCAAGGCAAAACAAACTGCCCCAAAACAAGTTGGTGGTAAGAGCAGTGCTAAGCCTGTGATAAAGTGTTATAAATTTGGTGAAGAGGGATATGTATCTAGCAACTGCTCATTGAGGAAATTTGTCAACACCACAATCCATGATGGTGAAGATGATGAAGAATATGAATCTGTAGATGTAGAAGGACAAGATATTTGTGAAGAAGAGGGGAAGAGGTGGTATGTGTGATTCAACGCCTCTTGTTCTCAACAGCGCAGCCCGACAACACACAAAGGAAGAAAATATTTGAGAGCAAATGCACGGTGAATGGCAAGGTATGCAAATTAGTGATTGATAGTTGCAGTTGCGAGAATCTTATCTCCCAAAATTTGGTGAACCATTTAAAACTTGAGACTCATGATCATCCAAACCCACAAACTATTGGATGGATCAAGAAAGGGGTGAATATGAGGGTCACCTAACAATGCAACCTGCCACTCTCTTTGGGAAAGTACTACCACTCAAATGTATTATGTGATGTGGTTGATATGGATGCCAACCATGTTCTTCTTGGGAGACCTTGACAGTTTGGTGTGGATACCACACATAGAGGGAAAGAAAATTCACACTCCTTCACTTGGAACAAGCGAAAGATCATCATTCTACCCAACCAATCAGATCGTAATAGCTCTAAAGAGGAGGGGAAAAGTATGTTAACTATTTCTCACACCTCTAATGAGTTTATGGAAGACTTGAAGGAGGCAAATTTGTGTGTTGCACTTGTTGTGAAAGGAGAAGTGCAACCGGAGTTTGAAATTCCAGCAAAGGTACATGACCTACTAGCTGAATTTCAGAGCATACTTGGAGAGCCACAAGGCCTACCGCCAATTAGAGGAATTCAACATCGAATTGACTTCATTCCAGGAGCAAGTCTTCCTAATCCGCCACACTACTGAATGAGCCCAAAAGAGCATGATATACACAAGGAAAAGGTGGATGAGTTGCTGCATAAAGGGCACATTCGAGAGAGTATTAGTCCATGCGCCGTACCAGCTTTGATCACACCAAAAAAAGATGGATCTATGCACATGTGTACAGATAGTAGAGCTATCAACAAGATCACCATAAGGTACAGATTTCCTATTTCCCGTTTGGATGATATGCTAGATCAGCTTAGTGGTGCAAGAGTATTCACAAAGCTCGATTTAAAGAGCGGATATCATCAAATTCGCATTAGACCCGGGGATGAATGGAAAACAGCTTTTAAGACAAAGGAAGGGTTGTTTGAGTGGATGGTGATGCCATTTGGACTCTCTAATGCACCAAGTACCTTTATGCACTTGATGAACCAGGTACTTCGACCCTTCTTCTCCCACCTTGTTGTGGTTTATTTTGATGAAATCCTGATATATAGCAAGGATGAAGATGAACACTTGCATCGCATCCGTAAGGTACTATTTGTACACTAAAGGAGAACAAACTCTATGTCAACCTGAAGAAGTGTGTCTTCCTTCAAACAAAACTAATTTTTTTGGGCTTTTGTCATAAGAATTGAGGGCATTCACCTTGATGACTCTAAAGTTAAAGAAATCAGAGAATGGCCACCTCCAAAGACTATTTCTGAGGTGAGAATTTTCCATGGCCTTGCAACTTTCTTTAGGAGGTTTGTGAAAATTTTCAGTACCATCATGGCACCAATTACTGAATGCCTAAAGAAAGGAAAGTTCTGATGTCTACGCTCGCTTCTATTCTTGTAGACAGTGTTGGGCCTCCAAGAGCAGAGGTTTGTAGAACAGCAGCAAGTTTCCCTTAAGTGGATCACCCAAGGTTTATCGAACTCAGGGAGGAAGAGGTCAAAGATATCCCTCTCAAGCAACCCTGCGATCACAATGCAAGAAGTCTCTTGTGTCCCCAACACACCCAATACACTTGTCAGATGTATAGGTGCACTAGTTCGGCGAAGAGATAGTGAAATACAGGTGGTATGAATGTATATGAGCAGTAGTAACGGCGCCAGAAAAGTGCTTGCTGGCGTGTAGTAAGTAAACATGCAGACGTAACAGTAAATAAGCGGAGATTGCAGTATTTGGAACCAAGGCCTAGGGATAATACTTTCACTAGTGGACACTCTCACATTGATCACATAATAAAACCACTCTACACTCTCTTGTTGGATGATGAACACCACTAATTGTGTAGGGCTACAAGAGCACCTCAATGCCGGAGTTAACAAGCTCCACAATATTCGATTTTCATATTTAAATAACCTTAGAGTGCATGATAGATCAACACAATTATACCAAGTACTAACATAGCATGCACACTGTCACCATCATACTATGAAAGGAGGAATAGATCACATTAATACCATCATAGTAATAGTTAACTTCATAATCTACAAGAGATCATAATCATAAACTACGCCAAGTACTACATGATGCACACACTCGTCACCATTACATCATGAAGGAGGAATAGAGTACTTTAATAACATCACTAGAGTAGCACATTGATTAATAGTGATACAAAACTCATATGAATCTCAATCATGTAAGGCAGCTCATGAGATCATTGTATTGAAGTACATAGGAGAGAGATTAACCACATAGCTACCGAGTACAGCCCTTAGCCTCGATGGAGAACTACTCCCTCCTCATGGGAGACAACAACGTTGATGAAGATGGCGGTGGTGTCGATGGAGATGCCTTCCAGGGGCACTTCCCCGTCCCGGCGGCGTGCCGGAACAGAGACTCCTGTCCCCCAGATCTTGACTTCGCGATGGCGGCGGCTCTGGAAGGTTTCTCGTACCGTGGCTTTTCCGTATCGAAGATTTTGGTCAGGGACCTTTAAATAGGCGAAGAGGCGGAGTCGGAAGGTTGACGGGGCGACGACACAATAGGGGGGCGCGACCAAGGCCTGGGCCGCGCCGCCTACATGTGTGGGGCCCACAGGGCCCTCCTCTGGTGGCTCTCGGGTGTTCTGGAAGCTTCGTGGAATTATAAGATGCTGGGCGTTGATTTCGTCCAATTCCGAGAATATTTCCTTACTAGGATTTCTGAAACCAAAAACAGCAGAAAACAGGAACTGGCACTGCGGCATCTCGTCAATAGGTTAGTTCCGGAAAACGCATCAAAACGATATAAAGTGTGAACAAAACATGTAGGTATTGTCATAAAACAAGCATGGAACATAAGAAATTATAGATACGTTGGAGACGTATCAGCATCCCCAAGCTTAGTTCCTACTCGTCCCGAGTAGGTAAACGATAACAAAGATAATTTCGAAGTGACATGCTACCAACACAATCTTGATCCAATAATGATGTAAAGCATATGAACTGAGATCAAATCACTCAAAGCAAATGTCTATAGTTGATATAAGAGATGATAATGCAAGAGTTAAACAAGCTAGAAGTTTTCATGAACTATAGCTTTAGAGACATGAAACCGTACAAAGTTCATTAAAGATGTGTTAAGTATTCAGCGTAGAAGTTCTATCCTTCATTCCAAGCATCAAGTAAATTTTCACAACATAAGAAGGATTCAGTCAAGTAAACATAAACATGAACGTCATGAATCAACTGCTTCGAAGTCTACTCAACCGGTGAGCGCAAGCATTTGGTATTAGCACCAGGATGTTATGGCATAAAGAACGTTAATGGGGGTTTGGAAGGCCAAATGGAAGAAAGTCTTACAAAGCTATAAGTGATCATTAGACAAGAGAAAGCCTTATGATCGAAGCTATGCAAGGAGTAGTGATTGCCATGCAACGGATGCACATAGGGCTATATGTGTATGAAAGCTCTCCAATGGAACTAGTGGGGGTGCATCCAACTTGGTTGCTCATGAAGACCTAGAGCACTTTTGAGGAAGCTCATCATTGGAATATACAACCCAAGTTCTATAGTGTAAATTCCCCACATAGTTATACTAGTAAAACATGAAAACTCTCTCATATGAAGTGTAGGTGCTAAACATGAGCACAAATGATGACTATGAATAATGCAGGTGCTAAAACATGAGCACAAGTCTGGATAAAAGATAGTAATGCTGCCCCGTTTTTTCTTTTTCTTTTTCTTTTTCTTTTCCATTTTTTTTCTTTCTTTCCTTTTTCTCTTTTTGATGGCCTCCATGGCTCTTTTCACTTTTAGGGGCAACATCCTAATATGACAACACACTTTTTGGTACAAATAACTCATAATGAATAAAACATGATGTATGAAACTGTATGCCTCTGCTAGTGTAGCAGGATGTGCAATGATCTAGCGTAACATGGGTAAACCTCACATCAGCTGTATAGAATCATGCAAAGCAATGTATAAATAATAAATGACAACATGGCATGTAATGTAAAATGGAAGTTGCATGGCAATATATCTCGGAACAGCTATGGAAATGCTTGTGGTAGGTAGGTATGGTGGCTGTTTTGAGGAGATGTATGGGCTTATGTGTAGGAGAACAAGAGAAAGTCCTCCCACGGGTTTGGATGTACTCGGCGAAGTATGCACAATTCTCAATGTGAGCAAAAGGCAATGCACAGTACCGAAGAGGCTAGCAAATTTGGATGGTGGAAGTGCCAAAAACCGTAGCTTAACATTAGTCAAAAAGAACTCACAAGCTTATTGCAAACATCTAGCAGGTTCAACATTAAGAGCATGATTAAAATTTACTCCAAGGAGGGCCGTTCACGGCGGCACAAGTACCCCGCTAGCTCCCTCGACATTCAGCACAACTTAGTTATTAAGATGAACTCTTAGACATGGAAAGCTATCAAGTCCAACTACACCTTCAACTATTTAAATAGAGTTTGTAGTACGGCACAAGCTTAAAGACAACAATCCACTACTGATTTTAACTTATTTGTCCAGCAAGCTTTACCATCTAAATACCTCAAAACGTTTGCAAAGAATCAAGTTATCAAAGCTCAATGATCTAAAAGATTATGCAAGTGTTTCATTATACCACTACCACATGTAACATTTCCTGATTCCAACCATATAACAATTAACGAAGCAGTTTCAACCTTCGCCATGAACACTAAAAGTAAAGCTAAGAACACATGTGTTCATATGAACCAGCGGAGCGTGTCTCTCTCCCACACAAGCATGAATTTATTCAAACAAAACAAAAATAAAAACAAACAGACGCTCCAAGTAAAGTACATAAGATGTGACCGAATAAAAATATAGCTTCAAGAGAAGTGACCTGATAAATTCTTGATGAAGAAGCGGATGCCTTGGGCATCCCCAAGCTTAGATGCTTGAGTCTTCTTGAAATATGAAGGGATGAACCACGGGGGCATCCCCAAGCTTAGACTTTTCACTCTTCTTAATCATATATCATCCTCCTCTCTTGACCCTTGAAAACTTCCTCCACACCAAACTCGAAACAAACTCATTAGAGGGTTAGTGCATAATCAAAAATTCACATGTTCAGAGGTGACATAATCATTCTTAACACTTCTGGACATTGCACAAAGCTACTGAAAGTTAATGGAACAAAGAAATCCATCCAACATAGCAAAAGAGGCAATGTGAAATAAAAGGCAGAATCTGTCAAAACAGAACAGTCCGTAAAGACGAATTTTTTAGAGGCACCAGACTTGCTCAGATGAAAATGCTCAAATTGAATGAAAGTTGCGTACATATCTGAGGATCACGCACGTAAATTGGCTTATTTTTCTGAGTTACCTACAGACGTAGGGACTCAATTTCGTGACAGCAAGAAAACTGTTTCTGCGCAGTAATCCAAATCTAGTATCAACTCTACTATCAAAGACTTTAATTGGCACAACAATGCAATAAAATAAAGATAAGGAGAGGTTGCTACAGTAGTAACAACTTCCAAGACATAAATATAAAACAAAAGTACTGTAGCAAATTAAACACATGGGTTATCTCCCAAGAAGTGCTTTCTTTATAGCCATTAAGATGGGCTCAGCAGTTTTAATGATGCACTCGCAAGAAATAAGAGTTGAAGCAAAAGAGAGCATCAAGAAGCAAATTCAAAACAAATTTAAGCCTAACATGCTTCCTATGAAAAGGAATCTTGTAAATAAACAAATTCATGAAGCATAATGCAACAAGCATAGAAAGATAAAACAAGTGCAGCTTCAAGATTTTCAGCAAAAAGAGAGGTGTTTTAGTAACAGGAAAACTTCTACAACCATATTTTCCTCTCTCATAATAATATCCAGTAGCATCATGAGCAAACTCAACAATATAACTATCACATAAAGCATTCTTATCATGAGTCTCATGCATAAAATTATTACTCTCCACATAAGCATAATCAATTTTATTAGTAATAGTGGGAGCAAATTCAACAAAGTAGCTATCATTATTATTCTCATCATCAAATATAGGAGGCATAGTATAATCATAATAAACATTATCCTCCATAACAGGCGGCACCAAAAGACCACTATCATTATAATCATCATAAATAGGAGGCAAAGTATCATCAAAGAAAATTTTCTCCTCAATGCTTGGGGGACTAAAAATATCATGCTCATCAAAACCAGCTTCCCCAAGCTTAGAATTTTCCATATCATTAGCAACAATGGTGTTCAAAGCGTTCATACTAATATGTTCCATGGGTTTTTTAATTTCCGCATCAAACCATCCATGTCTTAAATCAGGAAATAGAATAAGAAGCTCATTGTTGTCCATTATGCCTAACTAGTGTAAACAAGAAACAAAAAGATGCAATTGCAGGATCTAAAGGAAATAGCTTCCAGCAATCACAACGATACCAGAAAAGTGTTTGGTTACCTGGGACCAGAGTGTGAGTGCCTTTTACCTTTCCTCCCCGACAACGGCGCCAGAAAATAGCTTGACGTCTACTCACGCTTCTATTCTTGTAGACATTGTTGGGCCTCCAAGAGCAGAGGTTTGTAGAACAGCAGCAAGTTTCCCTTAAGTGGATCACCCAAGGTTTATCGAACTCAGGGAGGAAGAGGTCAAAGATATCCCTCTCAAGCAACCCTGCGATCACAATGCAAGAAGTCTCTTGTGTCCCCAACACACCCAATACACTTGTCAGATGTATAGGTGCACTAGTTCGGCGAAGAGATAGTGAAATACAGGTGGTATGAATGAATATGAGCAGTAGTAACGGCGCCAGAAAAGTGCTTGTTGGCGTGTAGTAAGTAAACATGCAGCAGAACAGTAAATAAGCGGAGATTGCAGTATTTGGAAACAAGGCCTAGGGATAATACTTTCACTAGTGGACACTCTCACATTGATCACATAATAAAACCACTCTACACTCTCTTGTTGGATGATGAACACGCTACAAGAGCACCTCAATGCCGGAGTTAACAAGCTCCACAATATTCGATATTCATATTTAAATAATCTTAGAGTGCATGATAGATCAACACAATTATACCAAGTACTAACATAGCATGCACACTGTCACCATCATACTATGAAAGGAGGAATAGATCACATTAATACCATCATAGTAATAGTTAACTTCATAATCTACAAGAGATCATAATCATAAACTACGCCAAGTACTACATGATGCACACACTGTCACCATTACATCATGAAGGAGGAATAGAGTACTTTAATAACATCACTAGAGTAGCACATTGATTAATAGTGATACAAAACTCATATGAATCTCAATCATGTAAGGCAGCTCATGAGATCATTGTATTGAAGTACATAGGAGAGAGATTAACCACATAGCTACCGGTACAGCCCTTAGCCTCGATGGAGAACTACTCCCTCCTCATGGGAGACAACAACGTTGATGAAGATGGCGGTGGTGTCGATGGAGATGCCTTCCGGGGGCACTTCCCCGTCCCGGCGGCGTGCTGGAACAGAGACTCCTGTCCCCCAGATCTTGACTTCGCGATGGCGGCGGCTCTGGAAGGTTTCTCGTACCGTGGCTTTTCCGTATCGAAGATTTTGGTCAGGGACCTTTAAATAGGCGAAGAGGCGGAGTCGGAAGGTTGACGGGGCGACGACACAATAGGGGCGCGACCGGGGCTCGGGCCGCGCCGCCTACATGTGTGGGGCCCACGGGGCCCTCCTCCGGTGGCTCTCGGGTGTTCCGGAAGCTTCGTGGAATTATAAGATGCTTGGGCGTTGATTTCGTCCAATTCCGAGAATATTTCCTTACTAGGATTTCCGAAACCAAAAACAGCAGAAAACGAGAAGCTGCACTGCGGCATCTCGTCAATAGGTTAGTTCCGGAAAACGCATCAAAACGATATAAAGTGTGAACAAAACATGTAGGTATTGTCATAAAACAAGCATGGAACATAAGAAATTACAGATACGTTGGAGACGTATCAAGTTCCAATGGAACGAATCTGCTGAAACTAGTTTCAAGGAGATAAAGGAAAAACTCTCACAAGCTCTCGTCTTAGTACTACCCGATTTCAATAAAACTTTTGAGCTAGTGTGATGCAAGCGGAGTAGGCATTGGGGATGTTCTATCTCAAGAACGAAAACCCATTGCATTCTTTAGTGAGAAGCTAAGCGAAGTGATACGTTTCAAACGTATCTATAATTTCTTATGTTCCATGCTACTTTTATGATGATACTCACATGTTTTATACACATTATATGTCATTATTATGCATTTTCCGGCACTAACCTATTAACGAGATGCCGAAGAGCCGATTGCTATTTTCTGCTGTTTTTGGTTTCAGAAATCCTAGTAAGGAAATATTCTCGGAATTGGACGAAATCAACGCCCAGGGTCCTATTTTTCCACGAAGCTTCCAGAAGACCTAGGGAGAGACGGAGTGGGGCCACGGGGCGGCGCCACACTAGGGCGGCGCGGCCTAGGGGGGGGCCACGCGGCCCTAGCGTGTGGGGCCCCCGTGAGCCCTCCGACTCCGCCCTTCCGCCTACTTAAGCCTTCGTCGTTGATAGTTCCAGTACCGAGAGCCACGATACGAAAAACCTTCCAGAGACGCCGCCGCCGCCAATCCCATCTCGGGGGATTAAGGAGATCGCCTCCGGCACCCTGCCGGAGAGGGGAATCATCTCCCGGAGGACTCTACACCGCCATGGTCGCCTCCGGATTGATGTGTGAGTAGTTCACCCCTGGACTATGGGTCCATAGCAGTAGCTAGATGGTCGTCTTCTCCTCATTGTGCTATCATTGTCTGATCTTGTGAGCTTCCTAACATGATCAAGATCATCTATCTGTAAAGCTACATGTGCGTTTGTTGGGATCCGATGAATAATGAATACTATGCTATGTTGATTATCAATCTATCTATGTGTTGTTTATGATCTTGCATGCTCTCCGTTGCTAGTAGAGGCTCTGGCCAAGTCATTGCTTGTAACTCCAAGAGGGGGTACTTATGCTCGATAGTGGGTTCATGCCTCCATTAAATCTGGGGGAGTGACAGCAACCTCTAAGGTTGTGGATGTGCTGTTGGCACTAGGTATAAAACATCAATTCTATATCTAAGGATGTACTTGTTGATTACATTACGCATCATACTTAATGCAATTGTCTGTTGTTTGCAACATAATACTGGAAGGGGTTCGGATGATAACCTGAAGGTGGACTTTTTAGGCATAGATGCATGCTGGATAGCGGTCTATGTACTTTGTCGTAATGCCCAATTAAATCTCACAC
This sequence comes from Lolium rigidum, assembly GCF_022539505.1. Classification (NCBI taxonomy): domain Eukaryota; kingdom Viridiplantae; phylum Streptophyta; class Magnoliopsida; order Poales; family Poaceae; genus Lolium; species Lolium rigidum. The sequence goes on along the minus strand of NC_061512.1, from coordinate 175,052,265 downwards.
TACTCATCATAACATGTATGTGCATTGTTATGCTCTCTTTATTTGTCAATTGCCCAACTGTAATTTGTTCACCCAACATGCTATTTATCTTATGGGAGAGACACCTCTAGTGAACTGTGGACACCGGTCCATTCTTTTACATCGAATATAATCTACTGCAATACTTGTTCTACTGTTCTTTGCAAACATCATCTTCCACACTATACATCTAATCCTTTGTTATAGCAAGCCGGTGAGATTGACAACCTCACTGTCACGTTGGGGCAAAGTAATTTGGTTGTGTTGTGCAGGTTCCACGTTGGCGCCGGAATCCCTGGTGTTGCGCCGCACTACACTCCGCCGCCATCAACCTTCAACGTGCTTCTTGGCTCCTACTGGTTCGATAACCTTGGTTTCTTACTGAGGGAAAAATTCCTTCTATACGCATCACACCTTCCTCTTGGGGTTCCCAACGGACGTGTGCATACACGCTATCAAGCATATTTTCTGGCGCCGTTGCCGGGGAGATCAAGACACGCTGCAAGGGGAGTCTCCACCTCCAATCTCTTTACTTTGTTTTTTTTCTTGCTTTACTTTTATTTACTACTTTGTTTGCTGCACTAAAACAAAACACAAAAAAATTAGTTGCTAGTTTTACTTTATTTACTATCTTGTCTGCGTTCTCTATATCAAAATACAAAAAAAATAGTTACTTGCATTTACTTTATCTAGTTTACTTTATTTACTATTGCTAAAATGAATACTCCTGAAAATACTAAGTTGTGTGACTTCACAAACACAAATAATAATGATTTCTTATGCACACCTATTGCTCCACCTGCTACTACAGCAGAATTCTTTGAAATTAAACCTGCTTTACTAAATCTTGTTATGAGAGAGCAATTTTCTGGTGTTAGTTCTGATGATGCTGCTGCCCATCTAAATAATTTTGTTGAACTATGTGAATGCAAAAGTATAAGGATGTAGATGGTGACATTATAAAGTTAAAATTGTTTCCTTTCTCATTAAGAGGAAGAGTTAAAGATTGGTTGCTATCTCTGCCTAAGAATAGTATTGATTCATGGACTAAATGTAAGGATGCTTTCATTGGTAGATATTATCCTCATGCTAAAATTATATCTTTGAGAAGTAGCATAATGAATTTTAAGCAATTAGATACTGAGCATGTTGCACAAGCATGGGAAAGAATGAAGTCTTTGGTTAAAAATTGCCCAACCCATGGACTTACTACTTGGATGATCATCCAAACCTTTTATGCAGGATTGAATTTTTCTTCACGGAACCTATTGGATTCAGCTGCTGGAGGTACCTTTATGTCCATCACTTTGGGGGCAGCAACAAAGCTTCTTGATGATATGATGATAAATTACTCTGAATGGCACACGGAAAGAGCTCCACAAGGTAAGAAGGTAAATTCTGTTGAAGAAACCTCTTCCTTGAGTGATAAGATTGATGCTATTATGTCTATGCTTGTGAGTGGTAGGACTAATGTTGATCCTAATAATGTTCCGTTAGCTTCATTGGTTGCCCAAGAAGAACATGTTGATGTGAACTTCATTAAAAATAACAATTACAATAACTCTAGGCCATATCCTGCTAATGGTAACTCTTATAGTAGATATGTTTCACCTAATGAGGAAAAGATGTTAGAAATTGAAAGATCTACTAAGAGCTTTATGCAATCCCAATATGAGCAAAATAAATTGTTTACTAAAACTATGAATGAACAGTCTACCTTGTTGAAAAATATAGGAAATCAACTTGAAAATCTGAATATGGAGATCTCTGGATTGCAAACTAAACTTGCAAATACTGAAAACCGAATCTCATACATATCTGCGTCACAATCTTCCTTAATTAATAAAATGGCTGCTAAACCTGAGGATATTGAAAATAAAATTGTTACTACAGGAAATGCCATTCAAGTTAGAATTAATGAGAATATAAGATTAATGGTTGAATTGCATGCTAGGTGGGAAAGAGAATAAAATGAAAAACTAGCTAAAGAGAATAATGTAGCTAAAGTTTGGACTATTACCACCACTAGTAATGCTAATGCTCCACATGTTGCTGCACCTCCTACTATTAATGGTAAAATAATTGGTGTTGGAAATATTTCTACTCCTAATGCAAAGCGAGCAAAACTGCCTGAAACTGCTAAAACTGCTGAAACTGCCTGTGATAAAACTGCTGAAATTTTTTCCAACATTGGGGACAATGATCCCATTGCTGTAGATCATAATGGTTTAGATTTTGATGATTGCCACATCTCTGAAGTTATAAAGTTCTTACAAAAACTTGCTAAGAGTCCTAATGCTAGTGCTATAAATTTGGCCTTTACAAAACATATTACAAATGCTCTCATAAAAGCTAGAGAAGAGAAACTAAAACTTGAAACTTCTATTCCTAGGAAGTTAGAGGATGGTTGGGAGCCCATCATTAAGATGAAGGTCAATGATTTTGATTGTAATGCTTTATGTGATCTTGGTGCAAGTATTTATGTTATGCCTAAGAAAATCTATGATATGCTTGACTTGCCACCATTGAAAAGTTGTTATTTGGATGTTAATCTTGCTGATAATTCTACAAAGAAACCTTTGGGGAGGATTGATAATGTTCGCATTACTGTTAACAATAACCTTGTCCCCGTTGATTTTGTTGTCTTGGATATTGAATGCAATGCATCTTGTCCCATCATATTGGGAAGACCTTTTTCTTCGAACTGTTGGTGCTACCATTGATATGAAGGAAGGTAATATTAAATATCAATTTCCTCTCAAGAAAGGTATGGAACACTTCCCTAGAAAGAGAATGAAGTTACCTTTTGATTCTATAATTAGAACAAATTATGATGTTGATGCTTCATCTCTTGATAACACTTGATACACACTTTCTGCGCCTAGCTGAAAGGCGTTAAAGAAAAGCGCTTATGGGAGACAACCCATGATTTTACTACAGTATTTTTGTTTTATATTTGAGTCTTGGAAGTTGTTACTACTGTAGCAACCTCTCCTTATCTTAGTTTTATTGCATTGTTGTGCCAAGTAAAGTCTCTAATCGAAGGATGATACTAGATTTGGATTACTGCGCAGAAACAGATTTTCTTGCTGTCACGAATTTGGGTTGAATTCTCTGTAGGTAACTCAGAAAATTATGCCAATTTACGTGCGTGATCCTCAGATATGTACGCAACTTGCATTAGTTTTGAGTTTTCTCATCTGAGCAAGTCTGGTGCCTCTAAAAAATACGTCTTTACGGACTGTTCTGTTTTGACAGATTCTGCCTTTTATTTCACATTGCCTGTTTTGCTATGTTAGATGGATTTCTTTGTTCCATTAACTTTCAGTAGCTTTGTGCAATGTCCAGAAGTGTTAAGAATGATTGTGTCACCTCTGAACATGTGAAATTTTTAATTATGCACTAACCCTCTAATGAGTTTGTTTCGAGTTTGGTGTGGAGGAAGTTTTCAAGGGTCAAGAGAGGAGGAGGATGATACAATATGATCAAGGAGAGTGAAAGCTCTAAGCTTGGGGATGCCCCCGTGGTTCACCCCTGCATATTTCAAGAAGACTCAAGCGTCTAAGCTTGGGGATGCCCAAGGCATCCCCTTCTTCATCGACAACATTATCAGCTTCCTCTAGTGAAACTATATTTTTATTCCATCACATCTTATGTGCTTTACTTGGAGCGTCTGTTTGTTTTTGTTTTTTGTTTTGTTTGAATAAAGTTGGATCCTAGCATTCATTGTGTGGGAGAGAGACACGCTCCGCTGTTGCATATGGACACATATGTCCTTAGCTTTACTCATAATATTCATGGCGAAGGTTGAACTGCTTCGTTAAATTGTTATATGGTTGGAAACGGGAAATGCTATATGTGGTAATTGGTAGAATATCTTGAATAATGTGATACTTGGCAATTGTTGTGCTCATGCTTAAGCTCTTGCATCATATACTTTGCACCTATTAATGAAGAAATACATAGAGCTTGCTAAAATTTGGTTTGCATAATTGGTCTCTCTAAGGTCTAGATATTTTCTAGTAAGGGTCGAACAACAAGGAAGACGGTATAGAGTCTTATAATGCTTTCAATATGTCTTTTATGTGAGTTTTGCTGTACCGGTTCATACTTGTGTTTGCTTTAAACAACCTTGCTAGCCTAAACCTTGTATCGAGAGGGAATACTTCTCATGCATCCAAAATCCTTGAGCCAAACACTATGCCACTTGTGTCCACCATACCTACCTACTACATGGTATTTCTCCGCCATTCCAAAGTAAATTGCTTGAGTGCTACCTTTAAAATTTCTATTCTTTATCTTTGCAATATATAGCTCATGGGACAAATAGCTTAAGAACTATCGTGGTATTGAATATGTACTTATGTGTCTTATTTCTTATAAGTTGCTTGTTGTGCGATAACCATGTTCCTGGGGACGCCATCAACTATTTCTTTGTTGAATATCAGGTGAGTTACTATGCATGTTCGTCTTGTCTGAAGTAAGGGTGATTTATCATGATCAAATGGTTTGAGTATGCATATTGTTAGAGAAGAACATTGGGCCGCTAACTAAAGCCATGATCCATGGTGGAAGTTTCAGTTTGGACAACAAACCTCAATCTCTTATGAGAATATTATCCGTTGTTGAATGCTTATGCATTAAAGAGGATTCCATTATCTCGTTGTCTATGTTGTCCCGGTATGGATGTCTAAGTTGAGAATAATCAAAAGCGAGAAATCCAATGCGAGCTTTCTCCTTAGACCTTTGTACAGGCGGCATAGAGGTACCCCATTGTGACACTTGGTTAAAACATATGGTATGATGTAATATCCCAGGTAATGGGGTTACAAAAATAGAGGAAACAGATGTGTGCATTGCATTCATGCATAGAAAATCCGGGGAATTTTCGCGCTTTAAAGTAAAACAGTCACAGTAACTGAAGTTTCACTTGACCTTGATGGAATTGAAGTAGATCATCAAGTCAAGTTCTATAAACCTCAATGTGACTTGGTTAAACCCTGTTTTGGGTAGAGATGATTTGATCTAAGGGGTTAGATCAAATGGAACTAACACAACAACACTTTAATCAATGATTAATTGCTTGATCTTATAAAAGATCATAACATGGTATTCCTTGCCATAACATAAGAACATCTATTCAATTGGAAATCAAGTAACAATAAATGGAGAACCCATTCTTCACTTATCTTTTCCATGTCATTAACAAATAAATATTCTTACCATGAACCTCATGGTATTTCTTGAATTAAACTCTTGCAACTTAACACCAACAAAAGCTTATCATTAAACCCTAGAGATGGGAGAGGTATATAACCAACAAAGAGATAAGAAGCAAACTCTAAATTATTAACATTTAAAAGTTAAGCAACTACCTTGAGGTACAATTGAATTCAATTTAAAACTAAATACCAAATATAGCAAAACACAAGGACCTAAGTGCATAAAAGCCACACATTCTTATTGCAATCATAACTTATTAAATATGTGGAATATTACAAAACTAAATTCGTTTACATTACGAATTATAGTTCAAACTATTTGAATAAAATAAACTATGTGTACTTTGAAACTTATATGATCATGCCTTGGTGAAATCAAAATCATCATTCAAAATTGGGGTATAATTCTTATTCTTGACATTTTGGATCCCAATTATAATATAAATACAATCACATATGATATAGTGACTCAACCATAAGCATAAGATCATTCATAAGACATTTAGTAACAAAAGCCACTTGGCCATCCAAAAACAAATCACATGATAGGATAATACCATGCCACATAGGATGAAAATATCTACATAGCTTGCATCCTAAGCAATGCCACCTCATGCTTAAGGGATTACTATGGATAAGAGCATGACACCCAAGCACCTTACTCATCAAATCAAAGCAAGAGTCATCCACCCATGTGTCATGATACTAGAGCATGCCCAAGCCTATAAAAGGAGCCTCACACTCCATTCCTTTCATCATCTTGCACCATGGTGCAAGAAGACCAACACATTGAGCCACTCCATAAAATAGTTAGGATCAAGATGAAGCAGCTAGGAGGTGGAGGCATGCCACAAGATGCAGGTTTATCAGAATTCATGAAGAACAAGCTACAGAAGATAGCCATGTAGAATTCTTAGGAAAACTATATATTTAGCTAATCACATCAGCATTCCTTGAGTAGAACCCTAGATTATAATCCAAGTTATCGAGGAGTGAGAAACCTAATTCTTGAGAGATAACTTAAGAAGCCAAACCGTAATCATTATAAATTGTGTAGTGATCATAAATCCTTAGAACTTGAAGTAGAAGATATAAACTCATAAGTAAAGCTTAGAGTCAAACTCCATACTTAATATAGTGAGAAACCATTCATCCATATAACCAAAGTTAACTATAAAAAGAATTGTAACAACTTTAGTTACTTTAACAATAGATTAAGGATATAATAGAAATCTATTGGTAGAAGATAAAACCAATTCTCAAATCCTTAGTAATTAGGGAAGCACATGAAATATTAAGCAAGTAAACACCTTACCATGGTTAGGGGGATTAAACCCTAGCACATGCAATATGGAGACACCCCATCTCTATAACCTAGAATTAAATCTCAACCCTAGTTTGAGTATCACTTGGGTGATCACAAATAAAACCTAAACCACAATTAAGATTCAACCCATGTGCCATTAGGTAAATAGCATTTGAACCCTAGATTTGCACATCAAATAAATCTTATGCTTCAATTCTTGAACAGAAGAAAAACCAGTGCTAAACCATATGATTAAACCCATGGTGGTGATCAACCACTTATCCTTAGAACCAATACCAAACCATGATGAGAGTAATATATACTCTAGGTATTTCAAGGTGTTGTTAAATTATAATAATAGTTTAACCTTAAAAGGGGGTTATGATAAAAACTATAAAACCCTAATACATTAGAGCTCACATAAAATCATATGCAAGTAACTAAATCAAGAACCTAGAAATAATTTGGTACATAAAGCCCTGCCATTGGGCCACCTCCTTGAATCATAAAAATATTTGGAATTTCAAAAGAAAGAGAATGGAAGACTATAATTACTATCTTACATATTTTAATTAGTGTGTATGTTGAACCTATCATTATATTAAAGAATCAAAATAGTATGTCTCAAATAGTATTACTACTTAAGAAGTAATTGCCAAGTTAAAAGTATTTACAAATACCTGCAAGGCAGACTTGAATTCAAATTTGAATTCAACAAATAAGAATACAAAACAGAAAATAAAGAAGAAAAATAAAAGAGGAGAAAAACCACCTGGAGCTTACCTGGCCGTGACAGCTCAGCAGCAGCCCACCAGCATGGACCACCAGCAGCCCAGAGAACAGCCCAACACACGGCCCAAACCACAACCCGTACCCCTTCGTCTGAGAAATATCTCAGGACGAAGTCGTCCTCATCTCTTCGTCTCGCATGGTGGATGATGGCGTGTAACACACACGTTCGTTGGGAACCCCAAGAGGAAGGTATGTTGCACACAGTAGCAAGTTTTCACTCAGTAAGAAACCAAGGTTATCGAACCAGTAGGAGTCAAGAAGCACGTTGAAGGTTGATGGCGGCGAGATGTAGTGCGGCGCAACACCGGGGATTCCGGCGCCAATGTGGAACTCGCACAACACAACCAAAGTACTTTGCCCCAACGAAACAGGTGAGGTTGTCAATCTCACCGGCTTGTCTGTAACAAAGGATTAGATGTATAGTGTGGATGATGATTGTTTGCGAGAGAACAGTAGAAACAGATATTGCGGTAGATTGTATTCGATGTAAAAGAATGGACCGGGGTCCACGAGTTCACTAGAGGTGTCTCTCCCATAAGAAATAGCATATTGGGTAAACAAATTACGAGTTGGGCAATTGACAAATAGAGAGGGCATGACAATGCACATACATGACATGATGAGTATTGTGAGATTTAATTGGGCATTACGACAAAGTACATAGACCGCTATCCAGACATGCATCTATGCCTAAAAAGTCCACTTTCAGGTTATCATCCGAACCCCTTCCGGTATTAAGTTGTAAACAACGGACAATTGCATTAAGTATGGTGCGTAATGTAATCAATAACTACATCCTCGGACATAGCATCAATGTTTTATCCCTAGTGGCAACAGACACATCCATAACCTTAGAGGTTGCTCGTCACTCCCCAGATTCACGGAGACATGAACCCACTATCGAGCATAAATACTCCCTCTTGGAGTTACAAGCAATGACTTGGCCGGAGCCTCTACTAGCAACGGAGAGCATGCAAGATCATAAACAACACATAGATAGATTGATAATCAACATAACATAGTATTCTCTATTCATCGGATCCCAACAAACACACATGTAGCATTACGGATAGATGATCTTGATCATGATAGGCAGCTCACAAGATCGGACAATGAAGCACAATGGGGAGAAGACAACCATCTAGCTACTGCTATGGACCCATAGTCCAGGGGGTGAACTACTCACTCATCAATCCGGAGGCGACCATGGCGGTGTAGAGTCCTCCGGGAGATGATTCCCCTCTCCGGCAGGGTGCCGGAGGTGATCTCCGAGAATCCCCCGAGATGGGATTGGCGGCGGCGGCGTCTCGGTATGTTTTCTCGTATCGTGGCTCTCGGTGCTTGGAAGTTTCGCGACGAAGGCTTTAAGTAGGCGAAGGAATTAGGTCGGGGGGTGCCCGAGGGGCCCACACCACCTGGCGGCGCGGCCAGGGCCTGGGCCGCGCCGCCCTATGGTGTGGCCACCTCGTGGCCCCACTTCGTCTCTCCCTCGGACTTCTGGAAGCTTCGTGGAAAAATAGGGACACAGGCGTTGATTTCGTCCAATTCCGAGAATATTTCCTTACTAGGATTTCGAAACCAAAAACAGCGAGAAAACGACAATCGGCTCTTCGGCATCTCGTTAATAGGTTAGTGCTCGGAAAATGCATAATAATGACATATAATGTGTATAAAACATGTGAGTATCATCATAAAAGTAGCATGGAACATAAGAAATTATAGATACGTTTGAGACGTATCAAGCATCCCCAAGCTTAGTTCCTACTCATCCCGAGTAGGTAAACGATAACAAAGATAATTTCTTAGTGACAATGCTACCAACATAATCTTGATCATACTATTGTAAGCACATGTAATGAATGCAGCGATCGAAACAATGGTAAATGACACGAGTAAACAACTGAATCATAAAGCAAAGACTTTTCATGAGTAGTACTTAAAGACAAGCATCAATAAGTCTTGCATAAAAGTTAACTCATAAAGCAATAATTCAAAGTAGAAAGTATTGAAGCAACACAAAGGAAGATAAAGTTTCAGCGGTTGCTTTCAACTTGTAACATGTATATCTCATGGATAATGTCAATGTAAAGTAATATAACAAGTGCAATATGCAAGTATGTAGGAATCAATGCACAGTTCACACAAGTGTTTGCTTATTAAGGTGGAGAGAAATAGGTGAACTGACTCAACATAAAAGTAAAAGAATGGTCCTTCAAAGAGGAAAGCATCGATTGCTATATTTGTGCTAGAGCTTTTATTTTGAAAACAAGAAACAATTTTGTCAACGGTAGTAATAAAGCATATGAGTTATGTAAATTATATCCTACAAGTTGCAAGCCTCATGCATAGTATACTAATAGTGCCCGCACCTTGTCCTAGTTAGCTTGGACTACCGGATCATCACAATACACATGTTTTAACCAAGTGTCACAATGGGGTACCTCTATGCCGCTTTGTACAAAGGTCTAAGGAGAAAGCTCGCATTGGATTTCTCGCTTTTGGTTATTCTCAGCTTAGACATCCATACCGGGACAACATAGACAACGAGATAATGGACTCCTCTTTAATGCATAAGCATGTAGCAACAGTTAATGTTCTCATATGAGATTGAGGATATATGTCCAAAACTGAAACTTCCACCATGATTCATGGCTTTAGTTAGCGGCCCAATGTTCTTCTCTAACAATATGCATGCTTAATCATAAGGTGGTAGATCTCTCTTACTTCAGACAAGACGGACATGCATAGCAACTCACATGATATTCAACAAAGAAATAGTTGATGGCGTCCCCAGAAACATGGTTATCGCACAACAAGCAACTTAATAAGAGATAAAGTGCATAAGTACATATTCAATACCACAATAGTTTTTAAGCTATTTGTCCCATGAGCTATATATTGTAAAGGTAGAGAATGGAAATTTTAAAGGTAGCACTCAAGCAATTTACTTTGGAATGGTGGAGAAATACCATGTGGTAGGTAGGTATGGTGGACACAAATGGCATAGTGGTTGGCTCAAGGATTTTGGATGCATGAGAAGTATTCCCTCTCGATACAAGGTTTAGGCTAGCAAGGTTATTTGAAACAAACACAAGGATGAACCGGTACAGCAAAACTCACATAAAAGACATATTGTAAATATTATAAGACTCTATACCGTCTTCCTTGTTGTTCAAACTCAATACTAGAAATTATCTAGACCTTAGTGAAACCAAACATGCAAATCAGATTTTAGCATGCTCTATGTATTTCTTCATTAATAGGTGCAAAATATATGATGCAAGAGCTTAAACATGAGCACAACAATTGTCAAGTATCACATTATTCAAGGTGTTATACCAATTACCACATATATCATTTTCCAATTCCAACCATATAACAATTTAACGAAGAAGAAACTTCGCCATGAATACTATGAGTAAAGCCTAAGGACATACTTGTCCATATGCAACAGAGGAGCGTGTCTCTCTCCCATACAATGAATGCTAGGATCCATTTTATTCAAACAAAACAAAAACAAAAACAAACAGACGCTCCAAGCAAAGTACATAAGATGTGACGGAATAAAGATATAGTTTCAGGGGAGGAACCTGATAATGTTGTCGATGAAGAAGGGGATGCCTTGGGCATCCCCAAGCTTAGACGCTTGAGTCTTCTTGATATATGCTGGGGTGAACCACCGGGGCATCCCCAAGCTTAGAGCTTTCACTCTCCTTGATCATGGTGTATATCATCCTCCTCTCTTGATCCTTGAAAACTTCCTCCACACCAAACTTAAAGCAACTCATTAGAGGGTTAGTGCACAATTAAAATTCACATATTCAGAGGTGACACAATCATTCTTTATACTTCTGGACATTGCACAAAGCTACTAAAAGTCAATGGAATAAAGAAATCCATCAAGCATGACAAAACAGGCAATGCAAAATAAAAGACAGAATCTGTCAAAACAGAACAGTTCGTAAAGACGAATTTCTAACAGGCACCAGACTTGCTCAAATGAAAAAACTTAAAACTAATGAAAGTTGCGTACATATCTGAGGGTCACTCACGTAAATTGGCATAATTTTCTGAGTTACCTACAGAGAATTTTACCCAGATTCGTGACAGCAAAGAAAACTGTTTCTGCGCAGTAATCCAAATCTAGTATCATACTTTTATTAGAGACTTTACTTGGCACAACAATGCAATAAAACTAAGATAAGGAGAGGTTTCTACAGTAGTAAACAACTTCCAAGACTCAAATATAAAACAAAATACTGTAGTAAAAACATGGGTTGTCTCCCAAAAGCGCTTTTCTTTAACGCCTTTCAGCTAGGCGCAGAAAGTGTGTATCAAGTATTATCAAGAGATGAAGCATCAACATCATAATTTGTTCTAATAATAGAATCAAAAGGTAACTTCATTCTCTTTCTAGGGAAGTGTTCCATACCTTTCTTGAGAGGAAATTGATATTTAATATTACCTTCCTTCATATCAATGGTAGCACCAACGAGTTCGAAGAAAAGGTCTTCCCAATATAATGGGACAAGATGCATTGCATTCAATATCCAAGACAACAAAATCAACGGGGACAAGGTTATTGTTAACGGTAATGCGAACATTATCAACTTTCCCCAAAGGTTTCTTTGTAGAGTTATCAGCAAGATTAACATCCAAATAACAATTTTTCAATGGTGGCAAGTCAAGCATATTATAGATTTTCTTAGGCATAACAGAAATACTTGCACCAAGATCACATAAAGCATTACAACCAAAGTCATTAACCTTCATCTTAATGATGGGCTTCCAACCATATTCTAGCTTCCTAGGAATAGAAGTTTCGCGTTCTAATTTCTCTTCTCTAGCTTTTATGAGAGCATTTGTAATATGTTTTGTGAAAGCCAAATTTATAGCACTAGCATTAGGACTTTTAGCAAGTTTTTGTAAGAACTTTATAACTTCAGAGATATTACAATCATCAAAATCTAAACCATTATGATCTAAAGCAATGGGATCATTGTCCCCAATGTTGGAAAAAAATTCAGCAGTTTTATCACAGGCAGTTTCAGCAGTTTTAGCAGTTTCAGGCAATTTTTCGCGCTTTGCATTAGAAGTGGAACCATTGCTAACACCAATTCTTTTACCATTATTAGTAGGAGGTGCAGCAACATGTGTAGCATTAGCATTACTAGTGGTGGTAATAGTCCAAACTTTAGCTACATTATTCTCTTTAGCTAGTTTTTCATTTTCTTCTCTTTCCCACCTAGCATGCAATTCAGCCATTAATCTTATATTCTCATTAATTCTAACTTGTATGGAATTTGCTGTAGTAACAATTTTATTTTCATTATCCCTATTAGGCATAACTTTCAATTTCAAAAGATCAACATCAGCAGCAAGACTATCAACTTTAGAGGCAAGCATATCAATTTTTCCAAGTTTTTCTTCAACAGACTTGTTAAAAGCAGTTTGGGTACTAATAAATTCTTTAAGCATGGCTTCAAGACCAGAGGGTGTATTTCTATTATTGTTGTAAGAATTCCCATAAGAATTACCATAGCCGTTGCCATTATTATAAGGATATGGCCTATAGTTGTTACTAGAATTGTTCCGGTAAGCATTGTTGTTGAAATTATTATTTTTAATGTAGTTTACATCAACATGTTCTTCTTGTGCAACTAATGAAGCTAACGGAACATTATTAGGATCAACATTTGTCCTATCATTCACAAGCATAGACATAATAGCATCAATCTTATCATTCAAGGAAGAGGTTTCTTCGACAGAATTTACCTTCTTACCTTGTGGAGCTCTTTCCATGTGCCATTCAGAGTAATTAATCATCATATTATCAAGAAGCTTTGTTGCTTCACCAAGAGTGATGGACATAAAGGTACCTCCAGCAGCTGAATCCAATAGGTTCCGCGAAGAAAAATTCAGTCCTGCATAAAAGGTTTGGATGATCATCCAAGTAGTCAGTCCATGGGTTGGGCAATTTTTAACCAAAGATTTCATTCTTTCCCATGCTTGTGCAACATGCTCAGTATCTAATTGTTTAAAATTCATTATGCTACTCCTCAAAGATATAATTTTTGCATGGGGATAATATCTACCAATAAAAGCATCCTTGCATTTAGTCCATGAATCAATACTATTCTTAGGCAGAGATAGCAACCAATCTTTAGCTCTTCCTCTTAATGAGAAAGGGAACAATTTTAATTTTATTATGTCACCATCTACATCTTTATACTTTTGCATTTCACAAAGTTCAACAAAATTATTGAGATGGGCAGCAGCATCATCAGAACTAACACCGAGAAAATTGCTCTCGCATAACAAGATTCGAGTAAAGCGGGTTTAATTTCAAAGAATTCCGACTTGTAGTAGCGGGTGGAGCAATAGGTGTGCATAAGAAATAATTATTATTTGTGGTTGTGAAGTCACACAACTTAGTATTTTCAGGAGTGGCCATTTTAGCAATAGTAAATAAAGTAAACTAGATAAAGTAAATGCAAGTAACTAATTTTTTTTTGTTTTTGATATAGCAAACAAGACAGTAAATAAAGTAAAACTAGCAACTAATTTTTTTGTATTTTGATATAATGCAGCAAACAAAGTAGTAAATAAAATAAAGCAAGACAAAAACAAAGTAAAGAGATTGCGATGTGGAGACTCCCCTTGCAGCGTGTCTTGATCTCCCCGGCAACGGCGCCAGAAAAAGCGCTTGATGGCGTGTAACACACACGTTCGTTGGGAACCCCAAGAGGAAGGTATGTTGCACACAGTAGCAAGTTTTCACTCAGTAAGAAACCAAGGTTATCGAACCAGTAGGAGTCAAGAAGCACGTTGAAGGTTGATGGCGGCGAGATGTAGTGCGGCGCAACACCAGGGATTCCGGCGCCAACGTGGAACCTGCACAACACAACCAAAGTACTTTGCCCCAACGAAACAGTGAGGTTGTCAATCTCACCGGCTTGCTGTAACAAAGGATTAGATGTATAGTGTGGATGATGATTGTTTGCAGAGAACAGTAGAAACAGTATTGTAGTAGATTGTATTCGATGTAAAAGAATGGACCGGGGTCCACAGTTCACTAGAGGTGTCTCTCCCATAAGAAATAGCATATTGGGTAAACAAATTACAGTTGGGCAATTGACAAATAGAGAGGGCATGACAATGCACATACATGACATGATGAGTATTGTGAGATTTAATTGGGCATTACGACAAAGTACATAGACCGCTATCCAGCATGCATCTATGCCTAAAAAGTCCACTTTCGAGGTTATCATCCGAACCCCTTCCGGTATTAAGTTGTAAACAACGAGACAATTGCATTAAGTATGGTGCGTAATGTAATCAATAACTACATCCTCGGACATAGCATCAATGTTTTATCCCTAGTGGCAACAGCACATCCATAACCTTAGAGGTTCGTCGTCACTCCCCGCATTCACGGAGACATGAACCCACTATCGAGCATAAATACTCCCTCTTGGAGTTACAAGCAATGACTTGGCCAGAGCCTCTACTAGCAACGGAGAGCATGCAAGATCATAAACAACACATAGATAGATTGATAATCAACATAACATAGTATTCTCTATTCATCGGATCCCAACAAACACACATGTAGCATTACGGATAGATGATCTTGATCATGATAGGCAGCTCACAAGATCGGACAATGAAGCACAATGGGGAGAAGACAACCATCTAGCTACCGCTATGGACCCATAGTCCAGGGGTGAACTACTCACTCATCAATCCGGAGGCGACCATGGCGGTGTAGAGTCCTCCGGGAGATGATTCCCCTCTCCGGCAGGGTGCCGGAGGTGATTTCCAGAATCCCCCGAGATGGGATTGGCGGCAGCGGCGTCTCAGTATGTTTTCTCGTATCGTGGCTCTCGGTACTGGAAGTTTCGCGACGAAGGCTTTAAGTAGGCGAAGGAATTAGGTCAGGGGGGTGCCCGAGGGGCCCACACCACCTGGCGGCGCGGCCAGGGCCTGGGCCGCGCCGCCCTATGGTGTGGCCACCTCGTGGCCCCACTTCGTCTCTCCCTCAGACTTCTGGAAGCTTCGTGGAAAAATAGGGACCTGGGCGTTGATTTCGTCCAATTCCGAGAATATTTCCTTACTAGGATTTCTGAAACCAAAAACAGCAGAAAACAGCAACTGGCTCTTCGGCATCTCGTTAATAGGTTAGTGCCGGAAAATGCATAATAATGACATATAATGTGTATAAAACATGTGAGTATAAAACATGTGAGTATCATCATAAAAGTAGCATGGAACATAAGAAATTATAGATACGTTTGAGACGTATCAGTGGACAGCACGAAGCCGTGCTCGGCTTCGTCGTCTCGCTGGCGACCTCCCAGGGCTCGGCTTCGTGACGAGACGCGCCCTGCGCCCTATACAAGCCCCGAGACGATCACTGGCTCGACTTCTTCTTCCTTGCTCCAAAAATTCTCCCCAGACGAAACCCTAGCTCGCCCCGGCCATCTCCCTCGCCGCCGTTCAGAGCCTCCCCAAGCCCAGCAGTGACCACCATCAGCACCGCCGTGACCGACTTGCTCTGCCTGCAAGAAGAATCGACCCTAATCGACCCGTAGCGCCGTCGTCGACCTCAGCTTCCCCGACACCGGTGCCATGAATTCCGGCGACATAGACCACCAGAGACCTCGCCGCCAAGCTCATCTTGCTCCTGGTGAGACACTCAACCTCCTAGCATGCCTAGCTCGTCTGATTGCTCGCTGTAGCGCCACCGCGTTGCTGGCCCGTGAGCTCTGCCGCTCGGCCTCGCCGCCGGCCAAGCTCCGGCGACCATTCGGTGGTGGCGCCACCACCACGAGGTTCGCCTCGGCGTCCTCCTTCCAATGAGCATGCGCACGCCCCTGCGGGAACCCGCAATCGCCGGCGACGACCACCACTGGCCGCCGGGGAGGCACCTGGTTGCCACGTCGGCACCACGTGGTCGCCAGCGTGGACACGGCCCACCAGTCATGGACTGTGTGGGTGTTCTGTCCGGGTGGCTTTAGCTTTTAACTTTTAAATTCCAAATTCCATAATCTCTGCAACTTTTAATAAATCTAGAAAATTTATTTTAAATCTAAAAATCATAAATAAGATATCAAAATGCTCCTAAAAATAAAATCTATCCAATAAAAATATAAAATGAAATTTTTATTTTTAATAAAAATTTAATTATTTAATACTTGTTAATTAAGCCTTTTCTTTTAAATCCTAAATTCAATTAAAATTCAATAATTAGGAAAACTTCCTAAAATAAATAAAAACCAGTAAGTAAATAAGGAAAACATTAAAATTAATTTTCCTTTTCTATTAACTTATTACCTTATTAGGAGGATTTAAAACCCTAACTAGTAATTACCTCAATTATTAATTCTTTAAAAATAGTAAAATGCCAAATCCTAACTTGTGTTTATTTTTAAGGTGATGAATAACTTCAACCCTATTATGAAGTTATTAATCATAGAACTATATGGTATGGTATTACAACCCCAACATTTCATGTGTAACCCTAAACCCTAGATTCATTTAGAAACCTAACTCTATTACTACATGAGAACCTTAACTTGACTCTAACCTAAACCCTATGTTAGAACTTATAATCATGAGACTTTCCTTGATTCATAGCTCCATAGTAGCAACTAAAGACATACCTGTGTCCACATAAAATGTAGAGCCCAATCACTAGCAATGTAGTATTCCATGTATACATACACTTAAACCAAGATGATCAAGTAGGATCAACCAAGTCCAAACCCTAGTCTCTAATGCCCAAAACCATCATCCTTATTCATCAATGCTTAGCATCACACCATTATGATGAACTCCAATAGCAACCATGCCAATATTGTGTATCCTATTCCATACACACTAAATCCTATTAGGGTGATATAATTATTAATCTTCCTATTTAGGAAACCACCATTTCTTACTTAGTAAATCCAATAGCAAACCCTAGACAACCTTAAACCTAATTGAGATACTTCTTATTACTTAAGAAGTATGTTCTTCAAAATTTATTCTTTTGAAGTAAACAGAGAATCATCATCAACCCTACCTAACAGGACCTATAAATTCTAGCTAGCAATCACCAGCCAGATGAATCAACCTTGATAGCAACCATGTATAAATACTTGCTTAGGATACCTAGGCTTAACTCAGCCTTACCAGCCCTAGGTGTTGTGGGTATACTTTATGGGTATATCAATGGCGTGGCCAAGATCCGGCAAGCCCGGGTGGCCCATAGTTGGTGGTGAGGCATGTGGCCCATCGGGCGGCCCAGTTGCTGTAGATCATGAAGGATGACGTCCAGCCCAGGAACGAGGAGCCGGATCCTAACCGACCTACGAAGGAGGCCGGATCCGTGAAGGCCCATGAAGTATCCAGGATCCGGCGTGACCTAGAAGGAAGGCGGATCCTTGACGTACACGGCAAGACTTTGTACCGTAGTTAGGCAACTTGTATTCCGGCTAGGACTCTCCGTGTAAACCCTAGATCCGAGCGCCTATATAAGCCGGATCCCGGGAGCCCTAGAAACAACAACAACTCATTTTAACAACGCGAAAGCGCCCAGATAATTCCAGACAAGCGGCGGTAGGCCTCCGTCATCGTGCGGGTGTTCCGAAGCTGGGTAACTCGCGTACCACCGTCCCGTGTGCACTCCGCCCTATGGCCCCTACTTCTTCTTCCCCTCGTGAGGATCCCTCCTCCGAGGTACCGTCGATTAGGCAACGACGGTTGGCGCCCACCGTGGGGCTCGTGGCGTCTGGAGGCCGGAACCGGGAGGGTTCCGCCATGGGAAGCTACGACGACACCATCGCTGTGGGGCGCGTCCTTTACGCCGGAAACCTTCCGATCGTCCCTCCGGATGAGTGCTGGATTCCGGCTAGGACAAACCCCGTCAAGCTCTCCATCGTCCCAATTGGCGGCATACACATCTTCATCGGGGAAACCGTCGATTCCG
Organism: Lolium rigidum; assembly: GCF_022539505.1. NCBI lineage: Eukaryota > Viridiplantae > Streptophyta > Magnoliopsida > Poales > Poaceae > Lolium > Lolium rigidum. The sequence continues at coordinate 175,033,949 of NC_061512.1, read as the reverse complement.
ACAGAAACCCACTGGTAAGTAACGCGAGACGCGACCGCCGCGGAGCTGGACGCCTGTCGCGAAGATCCGATCCGAGATGCGGGAGCTTCCCAAGGAAGACTCCGCCTTAGATCTGGAAATTTCAAAGCCCACCCAATCCGCCCCCGAGCGGAAACAACGGTGGAAGACCAATGCAGATCCGCCTGGGTCTCCCAGGTGTTAGAAAAGCAGAGGTGCCACTTCGTACACTTCTTGGCCCATACCGCCGGAACCGCCCCTCAAGAAGACGGAGCTGGTCCTGAGCAGGTAGAAGCACCGGAACACAACGCGGATCCGGATCAGGCTGAGCTTGTCGGAGAAAGCGAAACTCCGGTTGAAGAGTCGATTTTGGGCAATCTGAGCCCAATTTCGGGAGATACCCCCTCCATGGAGTCTGATGACTTCGTTTGCAAGATAAGGGAATACGGATACAGTGATCAGCCTGAAGTCAACTCCGCCCAGCCTAAGCAGGTTCTCGCAACGATAGCAGCGCAGGGACAAACTGGATCTGAAGAACCAACCAGCCAATCTGACCCTCAACCATCCCACCAAGGATCTCCAATGTCTCGGGTGCGACCCCACAGGGATTCTTCCTCGGAGGAAATCCTGTCAGCTGAGGAGATGGTGGCACGCGCAGTTCTTAACAAACATATAACCCCGGGCGACGCCGCAGATTTGGAGGCTCTAGAGGCCACCAGACAGGAAATGCTGGCCACAGCCAAGAAGCTCGCTGATACCGAAGCCGCATTAAGGGAAGAAAAGGAACAAGCTGCAGGTCTGGCGGAAACTTTCGACAGACAGGATCGCGAAATTGCTGCTACACTCGAGCAGGTCAAGGGCATGGCGAAAGAGTGGGAAGTAAAGATGACCTATGCGCGAGGCGGAGGCCGATCGAATTATTAGAGAAGCAATCCCGCCTCGCGGAGATCAACTTCGCCACGCCCGCCGAGCACCGACCGCCGGAAACCCCAAAGGACAACATGCTAAAAGCTGCGGAACTACTGCGAGAAGAAGGACGAAGAGGTTGATATCAACTATCTTCGCACACTCGTCGCTTCGAGCAATGCAGCGACAAAGCAAGGCGGATACTTCGCGCAGGTTGGAATCCAATCCGGATAACTGTATATCTACCGCGCAGAAGGATGCCCGCGCTGATCGGCGACCGGATGACGAATCACACACCGGATCCTCGGAGCGCAGAAGGAAAGCCAGGGAACACCCAAATCCGATCCCCGTACCATCAAAGACGCCACCGTCAGATCCAAGAAAGGGAAAGGATGCAATGTACTCTGGACGGGACAAGTACCGCAACCCCTCTCCTCCGCCCAATGGTTACCCACGACCCCCTCGCCGCCGTAGTCCAGCCGGAAACACCAGGCCCCCAGGGCATGGTGGGATTGTTATCCGCGACAACGTGCTGCCAAGAAACGAAGCGAGGAGCGCTCGCCGGAACCTCGCCGGAACCAGAACAATGTTCGTGAGATCGAGCCCAGGAGGAGTCAGAACGAGGAGCGGGATCCAGAGCCTCGCCGGAGCCGCGACCCGGAGCCTCGCCGGAATGACCAGGGCAGCCAGCGCCACGGCGAAGGCAGCTACAGAAGCCGGAGTCAACACCGCGAAGGGCGCGGAGAATCAGAGGGCGGAAGCAAAAAGTCAAACCGACCCCCTCGCAGGTCTCCTTCCCCACCACCTAGCGGTGGAGGCGGAGGTGGAGGCGGAGGCGGCGGTCGGAAATCTCGCTCTCGCTCAAAGTCTCCCTGCAACGGCCCGCGTGACGCCCGGGAATGCCTCAACGAATACAGATCTGATTACATTGGCCCAAAGTGCTTCGGCAGGATGATTCGAGAGGAACCAATGCCAAGGATGAACCTCAAGCTACCCGGAAACCTGAAGACATATGATGGCACTGAAAGGCCGGATACCTGGATTGAGGATTACTACAATGTTGTAACCTTCGCCGGAGGAACCCCTAATATTGCATGCCGCATGCTTCAGTTGTACCTTGTAGGACCAGCCCGGATCTGGCTCAGCGACCTCGACAAGAACTCTATCTTTTGCTGGTTTGACCTGGAAAACGCCTTTGAAAAGCACTTCAGGGGCACCTACAAAAGGCCCGCCACGATAAGCGACTTACAGGCATGTATCCAGAAGAAGGGAGAAACATCAAGAAACTTCCTCACCCGATGGCTGGCATGCAGGAACGAGTGTGAGAACGTCGACCACACCACGGCTATGCACGCCTTCATAGGAGGACTGCAGCGAGGAGGATTGCTGCGGCATAAGCTCACATGCTTGGCTAATGCAAATAAACTGACCTTGGATGATATGATATCCATTGCCAGTGATCATACTGCCGCCGATGACGACGCTGGCGGAGATCTAGCAGCCACAGCAGTTCCCCTGCACCAGCAGAAGAAGAACCGTGACAACGGTAACAACAGCGGCAACAAGCGGAAAAATCCCCCTGATGACCAGAAGAGTGGTGGATCCGAGATGATCGCCATGGCGTTTCAACGCGGAGGTCAGGGAGGCGGAAGAGGACGCGGCCGCGGAGGCGGAGCCGGCAGGGGCCAGCAGCGTGACGAGGTCACTGCTGCCGGAACCCGCGCCCCCAAACCTATGAGGAGTACAGAGACATGCCCTGCCTGGCCCACTTGGATCCGGCTACAGGGAAGTCCACCCACACCAATCGCAACTGCAAGTGGGTCAACGATCTCAAATCTGACCCGGAAGCAGGCTACAAACGAGCCCGGAAGCACCGCCCACGCGGCAAAGGAGGCAAGGGCAAGAACAAGGACAAAGAAGACGATAGTTCCGAGGCGATGGATGAGGATGATAACTCGCCGGATCCCAAGGCAGGATCCGCAGGAAAATCCAACCCATTCGATAAAAAGAGCGTGGGGGCTTACCACACTTTCCTCGGAACCCCAACGATCCGCGCTACCAAGTCGGCTACCCGGATCCCGAACGCCACGAGTTCCGGCTGTGCCGCAGTATGTCAGGTGGTCGGAAGTCCCGTGCACATTTGACAGGGAGGATCACCCTGCCATTGTGCCAAAAGAATACTACGCCTTGGTTGTAAGTCCCCGCATAGACGGGTATGACTTCTCCAAGTGCCTCATGGATGGTGGGGCCAGTCTGAACATCATGTACCTGGAGACTCTAGAGCGGATGAACCTCACCAAGGAGCAGCTCAAACACAGCAACACTGAGTTTCATGGCGTGGTTCCGGGTAAGAAGGCGAATTCCCTCGGCAGCATAACACTTCCCGTGGCTTTTGGCGATGTTCATAACTTCCGCCAAGAGAAAATCACGTTTGAAGTTGTGCCCTTCAAGAGCTCCTATCACGTCATCTTCGGCAGGCCCACCTACCACAAGTTCCACGCAAGAGCGTGCTACATCTACAACAAGCTCAAGATTCCGGGTCCTAAAGGTATGATTACCGTATCCGGAGACTAAAAAAGGCTCATGAGTGCGAGTTAGGCGAAGCCGCCTTCGCGAGTCCGTGATATCCGGAGAAGAGCTGAAAGGCTACGAGCCGCGGTGGATCCGACCGAGATGCAGACCACCAAGAAGCGGATCTCCGAGCGGAAAACCTCCTTCAAGGCCGCGATAGAAACCAAGAAGCACGACCTCATCCCGGGCGACTCTTCCAAGCAGGTTTCGGTCGGAGCCAACATGGACCCCAAATAGGAAGACGCGCTCGTCGAGTTCCTCCGCGCTAACATGGATATCTTCGCATGGCAACCTTCGACATGTCCGGAGTACCTAGGGAACTCGCCGAGCACTACCTCAACATAAATCCGGGGGCCAAACCGGTGAAGCAAGCTATGCGACGCTTTGGAGATAAGAAGCGCCGCGCCATAGGAATGGAACTAGCAAAGTTACTAGAAGCAGGTTTTGTAATAGAAGTTATCCACACCGATTGGGTCGCGAATCCCGTCCTTGTACCCAAAAAGAACACCTGAAATACTAAGAATGTGCATCGATTACTCCGGCTTGAACAAACATTGCCCGAAGGATCCGTTCCCCCTGCCGCGCATTGACCAAGTCATTGATTCGACGGCGGGGCGGAACTCTGTGTTTTCTTGATGCGTATTCCGGGTATCATCGGATCCGGATGAAGGAATCCGACCAAAAGGCGACTTCATTCATTACCCCGTTTGGTACTTACTCGCTATGTTACTATGCCTTTTGGTTTGAAAAATGCAGGTGCCACCTACCAACGTACGATGCAGCGGTGCTTGAAGGACCAAATTGGCCGGAACGTGCACGCTTACGTCGACGACATCGCGGTCATGACCCGGAAAGGATCCGACTTGATCAGCGACCTCACAGAAACCTTCGACAACCTCCGCAGGTACAAGATGATGCTGAATCCGCTGAAGTGCGTTTTTGGCGTGCCAGCCGGAAAGCTCCTTGGCTTCATAGTCTCTCACAGAGGCATTGAGGTTAACCCGGAAAAGATCAAGGCAATCCTGTGCATCAAACGGCCAACTTGTCTCAAAGATGTGCAACGACTAATCGGTTGCGTCGCAGCAATCGATAGGTTTGTTAGCCGTCTCGGCGAGAAGGCGCTACCTCTGTACAAGCCGCTGAAGAAAACGGACAAATTCGTTCGGGACGACGCAGGTCGACGCAGCTCTTCGAGGGTTGAAGGAAATACTCACCTCCCCACCTATCTTGGCAGCTCCAGCAGAGTCAGAGCCAATGCTCCTTTATCTGGCAGCTACCAACAAAGTCATCAGCCTCGTCATCGTGGTGGAGCGAAAGGAAGAAGGTCATGAACACGACGTCCAAAGACCTGTCTACTACATTAGCGAGGTGCTGACGGAGTCAAAACAAAGATACCCTCACTTTCAGAAGCTAGCCTATGGAGTATTCCTGGGCAGCCGGAAGCTGAGGCATTACTTCCAAGAGCATCCAATAACAGTCGTGAGCAAGGCTCCGCTGTCAACAATTCTCAACAACGCTGACGCAACAGGACGTACGGCTAAATAGGGCATTGAACTATCCGCCTTCGACATCGCCTACAAGCCCAGGACTGCGGTTAAATCCCAAGTCTTGGCAGATTGGACAGAAGCTCCGGACGCAAGTCTGGAGCCGGAACCAGAAACATGGGTCATGCACTTCGATGGATCCAAGCAGCATCAAGGCTCAGGAGCCGGAGTCACCCTGAAGTCCCCTACCGGAGAAGAACCGCAGATGCGTTCGCGAGATTCACTTCGAAGCTACAAATAACATGGCGGAATACGAGGCTCTACTACACGGTTTACGCATCGCTAAGGAAATTGGGATCAAGCACATCATATGCTGTGGAGATTCCGACCTGGTGGCACAACAAGTAGCCGGAACCTGGAACGCCAGAAACTCCGTCATGGCGGCCTACAGAGACGAAGTTGATGAGATCGCCAAGTGCTTCCTCGGATACGAAGTCAAGTACGTCAGGAGAGACGATAACACAGCGGCAGACATGCTATCCAAGCTCGGATCCGGTAGGAAGCAAATTCCGCCCGGCATTTTCCTGGAGCATCTCCGGATACCCTCAGTTAAGGGCGCTAACCCGGAAAATCCAGAGGTGGCAGTATCTCCGGCTAGGGAGGTGATGGCTATCATCCCGGCCTGGACACAGCCTTTCCTGGACTACCTCATCGATCAGAAGTTGCCAGAGGACGAGGTCCTCGCGCGATAGATCGTCAGACGAGCGAGAACCTACACAATTGTTGATGGACAGCTCTACAAACGAAGTGCAACAGGGGTGTTTCTCAAATGCGTCTCCAATCAAGATGGCATTGAAATCCTCAGAGAGATCCACGCAGGGGATTGCGGGCATCACGCCGCTCCCAGATCCCTCGTTGCCAAAGCTTTCCGGCTAGGATTCTACTGGCTCACAGCTAAAGAAGATGCTGACAAGCTGGTAAAAACCTGCCGAGGTTGCCAGTACTACGCTACTCAACCAAACGCTCCAGCCCAAGAGCTGAAGACCATACCTATCACCTGGCCATTTGCGGTCTGGGGGCTCGATATGGTTGGTAAGTTAAAAAGATCATCTCCTGGCGGTTTTGAATACCTTCTGGTCGCTGTTGACAAATTCAGCAAGTGGATCGAGGCAAAGCCAGTGAGAAAAGCCGATGGTGCTACGGCACTAAAATTCGTCTGCAGCCTCGTGATGAGATTCGGCATCCCACACGACGATAATCACGGATAATGGTACAAACTTCGCCCAAGGAGAGTTGAGGGATTATTGTGACACAATGGGGATTCGACTGGACCTTGCATCTGTGGCTCATCCACAATCTAACGGTCAGGTTGAAAGGGCTAACGGCCTAATATTATCAGGAATTAAGCCGCGCCTTGAAGAACCACTGCGGCGAGCAGCTGGAGCTTGGGCTGACGAGTTGGAAGCTGTTTTGTGGAGTTTACGAACTACCCCTACCGGATCAACGGGGTTTACCCCTTTTTCCCTGGTATACGGATCCGAAGCCGTGCTTCCCTCCGACATCATCCACGATTCACCGCGAGTTTCCGCCTACAATGAAGAAACAGTCGATGAGGCCGGACAGCTATCCGTGGACCCGATCGAGGAAGCTCGGAACTTAGGCTGACCCGGCGCTCCGCCATCTACCGGCGAAGCTCCGACGTTATCACGGTCGTCGAGTTCGGAATCGCTCCTTCATGGCGGGAGACACGGTCCTCCGCCTTCGACGAGTGAAAGACCATAAGCTGCAAACTCCATGGGAAGGACCCTTCGTCGTTAGCAAAGTGCTCCATAACGGGTCGTACTACCTTGTTGATTTCCGCGAGCTGAGGGATAGACCTGCTAATTGGCACCGGAAACGCAAGCGTGAGGATCCGGATGACATCTACGACGAGACAGATCGCCCTTGGAACATTGCACAGCTACGTCCTTTCTACACTTAGCATATTTTTTCCGAGTTACAAAACTCTGTAATAGTTATACATGATCAATGAAATAAAGCTTATGGTTCACTCTTTGAGTCTTTTACCTCCTTTACTTGTTCATTTTAGATCGTGTATGTTTTTTCGACTAAAACCGCAGAGCTGGATGTTTCCGCCTAGGCGTGTATGAAAGTTGTGATTTTCAAAATCGCCCTTTAGGACGTAAGCTTAAGTTTTCTGGTGGAAAAATCTTTCGTTGCGAACTCGTGGATTCCTGGTAGTGATTTCCGGCACCTAGGCTGGGGCTTGTTTCCGCGGTTATGGACGGACGCCATTGGGCTTCGTCGCCGCAGGCGAGCGTTTCCGGTCTAAGGTTTTCCGGCTCGTGGAAGGTCAAATGAGTAAGCCGGAAAATTAACAAACCAGCACTTGCTTTTAACAAACGAAACATGCAAATAATTCAAACGGATAGCAGGATAAGTATTTCCGCCCCATGCATAATCGTTTAGTTCCCTAGCTACTTAAGAATTTAAGTTATATTACAAACCCTCGCTGGGGCCAAAATGATGCATTGTCTTTCCCGCAAGAATAAAAGTTTTTCACTCCCCCTTAGCCGGAGATGACACGTCTTCGTCGCTCTCTTCTTCATCGGAAGCTGCAGTGCTGGTCTTGGGTTCTTCTTGGGGCGCGTCCTTGGAGCTGGTCCAGGTATATTGGGTTCCGGATTCCGCAGGTCGCGCCTTCGCGGCGAGCTCCTTCTGAAGTTCCTCTTCCAAGGGTTCGTCTGCCGGAAGAACGACCTTGTCGTAGAATTCCTCATGCTGGATCCTGCGCGCGATACGGGTGTCGTAGCCGCTTACTGCATCCAGGAGCGCGTTAACATCCGCATCCGGAGGAACGCCCATGGTTACCTGATCAAGATCAAGATCCGCATTATGTGCTAAGCACATGGTCAAGGCCATCGCAGCTGCGCCTCGGGCAGATGATGCTTGTAGATCCGTCACCAGCTCCGGCAGAACATCCATCTTTTCCACAAGCTTGCGAACGTTGCATGTGCGACTCCTCTTGATGGATAAGTTGTAGTATATCTTGCGGGAGGCGGAGATGAGATCTTTGCAATCGTCGCCTGCGAGTTGAAGAAGGTCATCCCGGGGGAACAAATTCCGGCGCTGTTCCGAATAACCAAGTGGCTCTGCAAAAGATAATCAGGATATAAGCATGCAATTTGAGCACAAAACCAACAGTCGGAGCAAACATCTGGGCAAGGTTTCAGTATCCTACCCAAAATGTTCTCGTTGAGCAAGTCCCAGTGATGCTCCGCGGTCTCCATATATTTCCGGAGTCCATTGAGCTCTTTTTGCTGCCTCTTGATGGTCTCGCTGTCAGCATTTTTCTTCAGTATCAGCTCGCCTTTTTCCCTGATGTGTTCGGAGTTTTTCTCCGCCAGCTGCTTCTCGGCCTGCTCCTTCTTTAATTCCGCCTCCTTTAGTTTCGTTTCCAAATCTTGGTATGAGGAGCGCAGGTTCTCAAGTTCAGACGAGGCTGTAGCAAGGGAAGAGGATGCGCCTATAATAACATAAGTCAAAAGCGAGTTCGAAGTCGGAATATGAACTAAATGACAAAAGAGACGGAAACCAACCTTGGGCGTCCGCCAGTTGTTTGGTCAGCTCCGCATTCTCATCCTTCAGAGACCGGATATTTTCCGCCTGGCTCAGAGTAACGCGGCGCTGCAGGGCAATGTTCTTGTGCAGCTCGTAGTGCGAGTGCTCGCTCGTTCCTGTAAAATTTAAACAGAGCAGGAGTAAAAATTCCGCCTGTAACAGTGGTTTCTTTCAAAGCATCATTGCCGGAACCTTTCCGCCATAATGCTTGGGGGCTACTGATCCAATTTAACAACCTACCCGGAAGTAATCTTACTCTAAGCATCTAAGCGCTAACTACTTTTTGAGTTTCCGCTTACATGCTTGGGGGCTACTGGGGAGTACCTTTTGCTTGCAGATGAGCTGGTCCAAGAACTGGCCGACGTTCTTCTTGAAGTCTTGGATTTCTGTTGTCCTGGAGTCAGGCTTCCCCCAGGCGTTGTTCAGCATGGCGTTGAGCAGGTCTTGTTCAAGTTCCCACTTCTCCGCCTCGGACAGTTTGTTGAAAAACTTAGTAGCATACGCCTTGGGGGTGGAAGTGGTGTCAGCCGGATCTCCAAAGTTCTTCGGAAAAACGACCATATCGCCAGCGCCCCCTCCAGCCTTCTCGGAAGAAGTGACTTCAGCCTCTCCTTGGCCTTGTGCTTCCGCATCTTCTTGGGCAAGGCCTTTGGCCTTAGGATCGTCTCCGCCCACCTTCTCGCTGCTAACCGGAATTATTTCCGGTGGAGTGCTTGCGGCAGGAGGGGGAGATGGATCAGCCTGAGGGGGCGACGGTTGAGGAGTTGGGTGGGAGGCACTTGGTGGAACTGGGGTAGAGGGACCAACAGCCGGAGATTTCTTCATGTATTTCGTGATGGGCTCCTGGCTGGTGGTCCGCGTGGCGGTGACATTCGGATTCCTGCAAACAAGTGTAAGGGTTCAAACAAGAGATAATTTCGCCAAGTTAAAGTTGCATCATGTTCGGAAACTTACGGGGCGCCGGGGATGATGGGCCGCGTGCGCTGGCCAGCTGTTGAGAGCATCCTTAGGCGCGCACGCTCCGCTTTCCTTGAGTCTAGCGGAGGTGGTTTTGTCGTCTTGGGCTTCTTGGCGGAGGCCTCGCCAGTAGTTCCGGCTTCAGTGCCGGAAGCCTTGGCGCGGGGACGCTTTGTAGGTCGAGGGGCCGCCTTGTGGGGTGCCTGCTCCTCTTCCTCCTCGTCGTCTTCCGGAGCCTCCTCCGCCGCGTCGCCGCCAACGGGAACACGAAGAATGGTGCGGAAGTTTTCCTCCGCCAAAGTGTTGAGCTGGAAGAAATGAACAAGAGTTAGAGATAACATCAAAAAACTTGCGAAGTTTGAATCAACGAAAAGAACAAAGCTTACCGGAGGACATCGGTCGTTCGTGTATATATCCTTGATCAGTTCCGGGACCTGTTGGCCCCTCGGAATCTTCACCAGCGTCTTGAACCTTCTCTTCAAAGAGTCGGCCGGAAGATCGTGGCGGGTAACCCGGAGAAGATCATCCGCCCCGGTATAAGCGCACATCAGGCGCGCGTTGTAGCGTAGAGGCTGGATTCTCCGGGAGAACCAGCTAAGTGTGAGCTGGGCTCCGGTCAGCCCGTCGTGGACTAACCAGGAGATTCTCCGCGCAGCCTTTTCCAAGATCGGGGTCTGGGCGAGCGAAGGGACGAAGCTCCAGCTTGCAAGCTCTTCCGGAGGATCGTTGATAAACTGGGGCAGGCCTTGGTGGACATCCGGAACTGAGGCGTTCTTCTCATAGAACCATCCGGCATTCCAGTACCGGACGGATTCGTGCGAATCGTGGGGAGGATACATGCGACTAGGACGGAGCATGAACATCATGCTTCCGCAGTTCACCATTGCTTTGTCCTTGGTTTCTTTCTTCACCCGGAAAAAGAATTGCCATAACTTGACATCTGGCCGGATCCCAAGATGCCCTTCGCAGAGAGTCACGAAGTTGGACAGGAGGAGATATGAATTTGGGCAGATGTTGTGGGGCTGGAGCCCGTATGTGTTGAGGACGGAGAGAAAAAACTCCGAACAGGGAAGTGAAAGTCCGCGTTCCACCCAAGCCTTGGTCATAACAATTTCTCCGGCTTCTGGCTTGGGGACGTCGGAATCACGAGTGAAACTCCAATGTGTGGAGATCATGCCCTCGTTCTGGAGCTCTCTAAGCTCCACATCGGTAGTTGCGCAAGGCCACCACTGACCCCGCTCTCCTTCGCGGATCCGGGCTTTGGACGCTCTCTTGTTTTCCACCTCCTGCACCTTTGCTGCCATCCTAGCTTGTCCCTCGAGTTCTTCTTGAAGCTCTTGGAGGGAGGGGATCCGGCCTGGAGTGGTGCTGGAAGACGCGGAAAAAGGTTGAGCTAGTCTAATGTCGGAAACATATGGTGGCAGGAATGATATGGGATCCGGGCATATTGGTTCTATTTGATTGGGATCAGGGCTACTCGGAGAGCTACCAGTACAATGCGACGTTTCGAGTGGCATGCTTCCGGCTGCGCCCATACAAAGTATTTGAGTACCCGGATCACTTAATCTATCTTCTACACTAAGTCTATCTTCTACGAGGCCGGCGCACTTACCGCTAATGGCGCGGTGGCTCGACGGAGCTTCGGTGAAGACGAGGTCGCCGGACTTGAAGTAAACCGCCCCGCGTGACCACGAATCGGCGGCGGGAAGAAATTCCCGTTCAACCGAAGGGATCTTGGCGCGAGGGGAGGCTTGGACTGGCGGCGCGCGGAGCTCACCGTGGCGAAGTTCGTCGGAATCGAGATCTGTCGGGCAGCGCGGCGCGAGGAGGAAGACGAAGTGGTGAGGAGAGGTGAAAGAATGAAAAATTACCGAGCTGCGGGGTATTTATAGGCCGCGCGCGGAGATTCGGGATCCGGATCCAACGGTGGAAACGGAACGGTTGCACCGTTGGATGGATGACACGTGTTTTAGGTCAAGTGCGGTAAAATGACGTGGAGGTAACTTAACCATGCACTCCCGAAAATTCCGGCTAAAGATTTGCATCTGCGAAAATTTAGCGCGGGAAATGAGGAAGTTGTGCGCGGGAAAAGTGGACTTTCCGTTGTTACGCATGATCTGAAGACGAAGGATTTCCGGAGGAGCGAACCCGGAATCAAGTAATAAGTTTTGAAGCTCTTCGAGATTCTCTTCGTTTCCGAGCTGAATGAAGTCGGAGGAATGATGAATCTCGGAGAACTTCGGGGGCTACTGTTGTGGGTATACTTTATGGGTATATCAACGGCGTGGCCAAGATCCGGCAAACCCGGGTGGCCCATAGTTGGTGGTGAGGCATGTGGCCCATCGGGCGGCCCAGTTGCTGTAGATCATGAAGGATGACGTCCAGCCCAGGAACGAGGAGCCGGATCCTAACCGACCTACGAAGGAGGCCGGATCCGTGAAGGCCCATGAAGTATCCGGATCCAGCGTGACCTAGAAGGAAGGCGGATCCTTGACGTACACAGCAAGACTTTGTACCGTAGTTAGGCAACTTGTATTCCGGCTAGGACTCTCCGTGTAAACCCTAGATCCGAGCGCCTATATAAGCCGGATCCCGGGAGCCCTAGAAACAACAACAACTCATTGTAACAACGCGAAAGCGCCCAGATAATTCCAGACAAGCAGCAGTAGGCCCTGTCATCGTGCAGGTGTTCCGAAGCTGGGTAACTCGCGTACCACCGTCCCGTGTGCACTCCGCCCTATGGCCCCTACTTCTTCTTCCCCTCGTGAGGATCCCTCCTCCGAGGTACCGTCGATTAGGCAACGACACTAGGTATTGATGAATCCAACATTGTTGTGATCCATCTAATACTTACTCCAGAAACTAGATGAAACCATAATCAACCATAGAACCCCACCAACCTAATTATCATACTTGTTCTTTATTAAAGAACATGTTCTTCAAAAGTTATTCTTTTAAAGTATATGATAATCAATCATTAACCATGCCATATCGTACTAAAACTGACCATTGTTCTTTACTTGTTAACATTATGCCAATTATCATTCTTTGTGTGCTCAATTGATTATTATGCTTTATTATCTACCTGTTTATAATATCAAGTAATCACACCTGAATAAGAACCTTATATGTGAATCACTCTAAAAGTGCAACACACCCTAAACCAATCATTACAACTCACTGATCCTAAATCATCGGGGTTAGGTCACGCTTAGAGCGATTGCATCTCATAATTATGCATTATTGCATCCTTGCCAATCTTTTAAACATCGTCCTCACCGGACGATGATGCTATTTCAGAATTTGGAGTTATTGCGTATCGAAGACCTTGTCTGCATAATCTTGCAGTCAAGAAAGGCAAGTTCATCGCTTGCTCATGTCATTTGAGTATTTTTACCAAATTACTTGCAAAGTACTATGTTTATCACTATTGCATAAAAAGCAAAACCACTATTTTCATAACTATGAATATGACTATGTGGTGGGCAATGGAACCATGGATTGTGTTGAGATGGTGGAGGTTCCATTGCAAGGGTTTATATCCATCTAGGATTAAACAACAAATGTCGCCAGTGATTCTTGTGCCGTAATACCCGTGTTAACCATAAGATCCGGAGTGGGACGGAGTAGTCAAAAGTGTTTCCACATCTCGTTCATCAACGGATGCGCTTTACCGTAGTACACTTGTAATCCAAGGGGGCAAGCGGTGAGGCTGGGGAGTCCTAAGTCCCCACGGCATAGTCCGTAGTACACTTGTCGCCCGAAGGAGCAAGCGGTGAGGCTGGGGAGTCCTAAGTCCCCAGGGTATTGCGGTCTATGATGGGTTGCAGCTACCGGCGTAGGAGTGTATGGTAGAGCCCACCACTGTCATCGTGGTCGGGGTCCACCCTGAAATCTACGGGAATAATGGGACCGGCGTGGACCCAGGGTCAGGGCATGCAACAAAGGGTGGGTGTTCGAGGTAGCGGAGGAACATGATTGGCTAGACCTTATACCGGGCCTCACACCAAAGGAAGTGTGGACGGGTCGCCCCCGGTTGGCACCAATGTTAAGATCTCTTATGGGTAAAGCAACACACCTCTGCAGAGTGTAATGAACCGTGACCTGTCACTCCCTGTTCCGGGATATGGAACTGCGAACGCGGTCGGAAAGGAACTCCATGAAGTTCTAGTAAACCGGTGAAGGCTGACGGACATAGTTCTTCTGAATAAAAGCAACCTTTTGAAGAAATGGTTATGAAAACTTGCATTGGTATTAGACTTTTTGGTCTAATGCCGTAGCTAGTGCATCAAACACCTCTTTCCTATAATGAACTTGTTGAGTACGCTCGTACTCATCCCACTCTTAAATCCCCTGCTTAGATATGGAGGCATCGAAGGAGGATCTACAGTGCAACTCGAAGACCGAGGAGTCAACCACTACTTCAAGGGACAGGAACCTGCTGGAAGAGTCATACACCACATCCACCATGGAGAAAACCTAGATTAAGCAGTAGAAGGGAACTAGTTCCCTAAACCTAGCTCCTATTTAGCTAGAATCTATTCATAACACCTATAGCTAGTCAAAACCTCTACAAGTAGAGTTAGTGATAAGATTAGACTACAAGTCGTTCTCCTGGAGTTTATTTGCAGTTTTACCTCATTGTAAAGTAGGAGGCTGTGCTGATCTTCTGTATCAGAGCTTGTATGTAATTCCATAGACATGCCTTGGACCCGCATATGTTTCTATTGTACCACTCTGAGCGATATAATACTAGTGGAACGGTGTTTCATTGGTGTTATATCAGACTTGCATACTACACCATGCAGTGGTATGCCGGGTCACCACATATGCTATGATAATCCATGTAAATCCAAGCTAATTAGGACAAGGTGCGGGAACTATTGGTATACTATGCATGAGGCTTGCAACTTGTAGGATATAATTTACATAACTCATATGCTTTATTACTACCGTTGACAAAATTGTTTCTTGTTTTCAAAATAAAAGCTCTAGCACAAATATAGCAATCAATTCTTCCCTCTGCGAAGGGCCTTTCTTCTACTTTTATTGTTGAGTCAGTTTACCCATTTCCTTCTATCTCAAAAAGCAAACACTTGTGTTAACTGTGCATTGATTCCTACATACTTGCATATTGCACTTGTTATATTACTTTATGTTGACAATATTCATGAAATATACATGTTACAAGTTGAAAGCAACCGCTGAAACTTAATCTTCCTTTGTGTTGCTTCAATGCCTTTACTTTGAACTTATTGCTTTATGAGTTAACTCTTATGCAAGACTTATTGATGCTAGTCTTGAAAGTACTATTCATGAAAAGTCTTTGTTATATGATTCCATTGCTTACTCATTACATTTACCATTGTTTCAAATCGCTGCATTCATTACATGTGCTTACAATAGTATTGATCAAGATTATGGTAGCATTGTCACTTAAGAAATTATCTTTGTTATCGTTTACCTACTCGGGACGAGTAGGAACTAAGCTTGGGGATGCTTGATACGTCTCAAACGTATCTATAATTTCTTATGTTCCATGCTACTTTTATGATGATACTCACATGTTTTATACACATTATATGTCATTATTATGCATTTTCCGGCACTAACCTATTAACGAGATGCCGAAGAGCCGATTCTTGTTTTCTGCTGTTTTTGGTTTCAGAAATCCTAGTAAGGAAATATTCTCGGAATTGGACGAAATCAACGCCCAAGGTCCTATTTTTCCACGAAGCTTCCAGAAGACCTAGGGAGAGACGAAGTGGGGCCACGGGGCGCCGCCACACTAGGGCGGCGCGGCCAAGGGGGGGCCCGCGCGGCCCTAGCGTGTGGGGCCCCCGTGAGCCCTCCGACTCCGCCCTTCCGCCTACTTAAGCCTTCGTCGATGATAGTTCCAGTACCGAGAGCCACGATACGGAAAACCTTCCAGAGACGCCGCCGCCGCCAATCCCATCTCGGGGATTCAGGAGATCACCTCCGGCACCTGCCGGAGAGGGGAATCATCTCCCGGAGGACTCTACACCGCCATGGTCGCCTCCGGATTGATGTGTGAGTAGTTC
This sequence comes from Lolium rigidum, assembly GCF_022539505.1. Classification (NCBI taxonomy): domain Eukaryota; kingdom Viridiplantae; phylum Streptophyta; class Magnoliopsida; order Poales; family Poaceae; genus Lolium; species Lolium rigidum. The sequence continues at coordinate 175,018,351 of NC_061512.1, read as the reverse complement.
ACCCCTGGACTATGGGTCCATAGCGGTAGCTAGATGGTCGTCTTCTCCTCATTGTGCTATCATTGTCTGATCTTGTGAGTTGCCTAACATGATCAAGATCATCTATCTGTAAAGCTACATGTGCGTTTGTTGGGATCCGATGAATAATGAATACTATGCTATGTTGATTATCAATCTATCTATGTGTTGTTTATGATCTTGCATGCTCTCCGTTGCTAGTAGAGGCTCCGGCCAAGTCATTGCTTGTAACTCCAAGAGGGGGTACTTATGCTCGATAGTGGGTTCATGCCTCCATTAAATGCGGGGAGTGACAGCAACCTCTAAGGTTGTGGATGTGCTGTTGCCACTAGGTATAAAACATCAATTCTATATCTAAGGATGTACTTGTTGATTACATTACGCACCATACTTAATGCAATTGTCTATTGTTTGCAACTTAATACTGGAAGGGGTTCGGATGATAACTCGAAGGTGGACTTTTTAGGCATAGATGTATGCTGGATAGCGGTCTATGTACTTTGTCGTAATGCCCAATTAAATCTCACACTACTCATCATAACATGTATGTGCATTGTTATGCTCTCTTTATTTGTCAATTGCCCAACTGCAATTTGTTCACCCAACATGCTATTTATCTTATGGGAGAGACACCTCTAGTGAACTGTGGACCCCGGTCCATTCTTTTACATCGAATACAATCTACTGCAATACTTGTTCTACTGTTCTATGCAAACATCATCTTCCACACTATACATCTAATCCTTTGTTACTGCAAGCCGGTGAGATTGACAACCTCACTGTCACGTTGGGGCAAAGTAATTTGGTTGTGTTGTGCAGGTTCCACGTTGGCGCCGGAATCCCTGGTGTTGCGCCGCACTACACTCCACCGCCATCAACCTTCAACGGGCTTCTTGGCTCCTACTGGTTCGATAACCTTGGTTTCTTACTGAGGGAAAACTTGCTTCTATACGCATCACACCTTCCTCTTGGGGTTCCCAACGGACGTGTGCATACACGCTATCACGAAGCAAGATAGAAGTGGAGTACCTATCAGCAAGAATTGTATGATGTTTTCCGGGCTTTAAAGACCTGGAAAGTCTATTTGTTGCCTAAGGAATTCATTGTTTACAGTGATCATCAATCCTTGAAGCATTTTATAAATTAAAAGCATGTGGATTGCATGCTAGCAAGATGGGCATCATATTTGGAGAGGTTTAACTACCTTATTGTGCATAAATCTGGAACAACCAACAGAGTCGCTGATGCTTTGAGTCGACGTGCATGCCTCTTGACTTCATTCAAGGCTGAACTTACGGGCATGGATCAAATAAAAGAGTTGTATGAAGAGGACGAATACTTTGGCCATGTTTGGGTAAAACACCTAAGAGACCAACCATTAGGCGACAGCTATTTAGTGCAAGATGGTTATCTCTTCAAGGATGATCGGTTATGCATCCCAAGTTCTCTACATGACAAGTTGATTAGAGAGCTCCATTCAAGTGATCTTAGTGGCCATGTGGGACGTGACAAGACTATCGCTAATCTAGAGGCGCGTTACTATTGGCCACAGTTGAAGAGAGATGCTGGAAAGTTTGTTCAGTGATGCCCCATATGTCAAACATGCAAAGGACATGTCCAAAACTCAGGGTTATACATGCCTTTTCCTATTCTTGAGGCTCCATGGGAGGATATCTCTATGGACATCGTCTTGGGTTTGCCAAGAACAAGGCGTGGGAATGATGTTGTATTTGTGGTGGTGGACAGATTCTCCAAAATGGCTCATTTCATCCCATACCGCAAGACAACAGATGCTCGTCATGTTGCAAATTTATTCTTCCGAGAAGTGGTTAGACTTCATGGGGTTCCACGGTCCATTGTTTCAGACCGTGATAGCAAGTTCCTTGCTGCATTTTGGTTGACTTTGTGGAAGCAATTCAACACGGAGTTAAAATTTTCTACTACGGCTCACCCACAAACAGATGGCCAAACAGAAGTGGTGAACAAGTCTTTGGGGAATCTGATCCGTTGAATTTGTGGTGATAAAAGGGGACAATGAAATTTAGCTTTATCTCTTGCTGAATTCTCCTACAACAACTCCAACCATAGATCAACAGGAAGGAGTCCATACTCTATTGTCTACACTAAAGTTCCAACACATGTGGTGGATCTGCTGAAGCTACCATCAAAAGGAAGCTCAAAAGCAGTCTTGTCCTTTGTTGAGAACTACATAAAACTATTTGAAGAAATTCGCGGTGTCTTGGAGGCACAAAATCAGAAGTACAAACAGTTGGTTGATTGCAAACAGATGCTGAAATCATTCCAAGTTGGTGATAAAGTGATGGTATACCTCCGAAAAGAAAGACTTCCTTTAGGCGTTAAAGCAAAGCTTAGGCAACGGAAATATGTACCCTCCTCTATTCTAAGGAAGATAAACGATAATGCTTATGTGATAGATCTACCTGGGAGATGGGAATATCTCACACATTCAATGTGACAGACTTGGCCCTTTATCATCCAGAACAAGCACTTTATGTAGATAACTCGAGGTCAAGTTCTAAACAACCAGGGGAGGATGATGAGGGACAGTAGAGAAAATAAATCAAAATAAAATAGAAGTAATGTTCAGTACTAGCTTCTACACACTTCTACTATATTCTAGGAAATAGAATCCTTCAGTCACATGTATTGTAGTACTTTCTAGCATGTTCTAGCTATAAGTTGTAACAAGAATATTTATATCTATTTTCCTAGCTTATGTAGTGTTCTCTAGAACACTCTAGTTGTGAGTAGAGCTAAGGAGTGAAGGCTCATGCAGCCTATAAATAGAGGTCCAGCATCTACATATGTACCCAGACTATGTACTACCAACCTATCAATAAAGAGAACTTTGTGTTCTTGTTTTAGATCTAGGATTAGATCTTGTGTGTTGAGAGTTTGAACTAAACTCTTGACAGCCCCGCTCCTAGAGCGATATCTAGGTTACGCTCCTAAAGCGATATCTAGCGCAGCACGTTGAAGCGGTTCCTTCAACATTTGTATTGTCCACATTGTAGCAACACATAGGAGACCGGGTTATAGGATAAATAGCCGCATTATTAAGAGGGGATTTCGGTTGAATACGTAACTTGATCGCATCATCTTAGGGAGTTCAATCCTTTGCATACTTTGCATCTCCTATTATTTTTACTTCTTGGTGGTTCTCTGTGTGAGATTCTTGAGCCCGTCGGTAGCTTCTCAGCAATCCCAAGTTCATCCAAAACGAAATTTGTATACATCTTCCATTGCGTTTTTGAGGTTGGAGTTTTAACAGCTCTTCGATTTGGGATGTTTCAATTATCCCCACATTTTACATTTAGTGTCTTTCTCCTTATTGGGTTTATAATATCCAATAGATAGATTTTGTTCTTAGTCATGCAAAAAGCCCAAGTATGCTAAAATCGGAGTCTGAATGTAAAAGTTGTCCCCATTGTTGTTTGCTCTGTTTTCTGTGCAATCTGGTTCATCGGATTGTGCACCGGATCGTCCCGTCTTCACAGGTTCCCACACTGGAGCTCACCGGAATGACTGTAGTAACATTTTAAGTTGTTCGGTGTGATTTCGTCGGGCATTTCGGCATGGGAGCCGAGGCACCGAGCTGGGGACCGGGAATGTCGGTTTGGGGGCCGGTTTCACTTGCCCTGACGTCGACTTTGGTCGGATTTGCCCCAAATGGCCATATTTGTTTTTCCTATAAAAGAGGCTTCTTCCCCAACAACTCTATAGGGTTCTTGAACACGTTTTTGGCCACAATTATTGACTCTCTTGAGCTTGCTTCGTTCCCTTACCTCCAATGATTCTTGCATCTTTTTGAGGGCTTTGAAAAAAGGAGATCCAGATCTACAATACCTACCAAAAAATCCTCCTCTAAGTGAGGGGAGCCCTTGGATCCGGATCTTGGAGTCATTGGTTGAACTCCACAATTGTTCGTCTTCTCTAGTTTCTCCATAGCATTTATTGCTTTGGTGTGCTTTAAGAGAGAAAAATTTCTACACTTTTTTTTGGTATTCTTGCTTTGCATACTTGCATAGTGTATTTTCTTTTTCTTTTTTCCATTTGCCATAGGACTAGCAGTAGTCATGGAGATGTTGTCGCTAGGCATGAGGCATCAGGCTTTTTTTTTTTACTTCTACTTTTGTGCTTTTATTAATAAAGATTGTATGCATCAATCGATGCCGAGGCCAGGGGCATCCTCTTTTTCAAAAAGAAAGTAATCATGATAGATCATCATATTTGATTTCATTTTAGGGCTTAATACAATTTTGGTTTTCTTTTCTGAGTTTTTCTACATGATCCAAGGGGTTTCTTAGTTCCACAGCCTCGTCCTCGTCCGCTCTCCGTTCCCGCTTTGTGTTCGTGCCATATTCAGCATGTATCTGGTACCATGATTTTATATTTGTTTCTGCTTCCGCAAAAAATTATTTGAAAACAAATGTGTCCTTCCATTTCCACCACCAGGTTGCATATATATAGGGGAGGCTATCATTGTTGATACACTAAAACTGAATATCGTATTGGCTGGGAATAACAGTCACCTGTATTGAATTGAGCACTGAATACAGCCTACTGCAGTTGGAATATTCGATCGATTATATGACCACATCTTCAGGTTCTCAGGTTACAGACGTTGGGTCATTTTCCGGACAGCGCGCTGAATTAATTTCCACCGAATTGCTGAATTTAATGCAAAATTCAATCGAATTTCGTAGACTGATCCAATGGCCCCCAACGTGTATGTCAGGGTTAAGACAACTAGTAGATCAAGGTGGGGGCTACGCATTCCGACAAAAAGTACTACTGTAGTATTCTAGACAACAAGGCAAGGACCCCCAACGTGTATGTCAGGACGAAATACTCTTGTGGTATGCAAACAGACATGGTGCCGTGGGCATGCCGCGGGCGCGGGGCAGCTCACATGCGCCGCACGCTGACGCTGCTAACCACCAGTGACGAATCATAGGCGCCTGTGAGAATATCTTGTGGGAATCGGACAAGGACACCAAAGAAATGGCTGTATTTCGTACAGCGATGCAGGCTCAACAGGGACACACACTCGGAAATAAGCGGCCAGGGGAACACGATGCGCGTCGCTTGGCCCTAGCAGATCTGTAGATCACATCCCACAATTGTTTTTGACTCGACGAAGTAGCAAAATGGCCCTAGTTTTATTCAACGTTACCACGAAAAGAGTAATACGCCAGTAGCATGAAAGTCTCGATGAACGTGCTGCTCATAGATCTGAAACCCTGATCATGCATAACCAGAAGCATTCAACAAGCCCACAGAAATAGGAGAATCAAGGGGAATGGATGTATGCCCTGTATGCACATACCAGAAATTACCACTTCAGTTCAGTCTCGAATGGATTTCGTATAAAGATGACTGAATGTTTATTCCTGGAACAGATAGGCTGTTCTCAAATTGGGATTCAACACAGGCATGCCAGAAAACATTACCCACCCCCAACCATGGATTAAGCTTACAATTTCATGAGATCTGCTCAATGCAAGCAAGATGAAATGGAAGTAATCATAACCCATAAATTAATTATAATGATATAAAGCAATTGCTATTGTAATGGTTTACCGTGACAGGGAGAACCTAAATGTGGTGTACAGGTAGACAATTGAAGCATGAACAACTAGCTCTTCAACTGCAGAAGAGAGTCACTCACTCGGGAAACACGAAAAATCCGATACAGCTCCAACAGGTGAAAGGATCAAATCTCTCTACACAATCGAGAAGCACTCAGATAACTTCATGCCGACAAGCCTGGATAATGCTAGCAATTGCCTGGTACTCAGATAACCTCATCCAAGAGTGTTAACAGCTTCCCAGACCAAATTCCTCCGCGCGGCACCGGTAGTGGCTTGCCTAGCCTGCATTGCTGCAGCCCTTAGCGTCTTGACCGTCATCACATTTGCCTCCCAGAACGTCGCGGCGCCGTAATGCAGCCCGTGCTTCTTGCAGAGGTCGCGCACAAACGGCGCGACCATCCTGTAGTGTTGCCGGGGCAGGCGAGGGAACAAGTGGTGCTCGACCTGGAACTGCAGGCCGCCGTGGAACCAATCCATCCACGGCGGGCACTTGATGTCGAGCGTGCCGGCGGTCTGCCTCTCGAACCAGTCGTTCCCCTTTGGTGGGCCGAGATACACCTCGGCTGAGAAGTGGTTCAGGGTGAACTGCACATGCTGAAGCCCCGTGACGAAGAAGCCGACGAGCACGAACGCCACCCTCTCCCACCAGCTCGGCAGGGTGGAGATCAGCAAGGGGTACCAAATCCAGAACGCGGTGACTCCGGCGACCTCCAGCCACCGCTGCTGCACCTTCTTGTGCGTGATGAGGAAGACGATCGACTGCACCATGAGATTGATCCTGGCGAAGCCCATGACCGGGTAGTAGGTCCAGTGCTGGTAGCTGACGAAGAACTTGGATATGGCGTCGAAGGCGAGGGTGCGCTCGTAGCAGACGGACCAGATGTTGTTGAAGAGCTTGGTGGAGACGGCGAAGAGCGGCAGGTGCTGGAGGTCCGGGTCGTGGTCGAGGCTGTTGCAGGCGATGTGGTGCGTGTTGTGGTTGTACTTCCACCAGGCGATGCCGAGGCCGGTGAGGCAGTTGCCGGTGATGATCTGGATGAGGCGGTTGAGGGCCGGGTGGGTGGTGAGCTCGTGGTGGCCCGAGTCGTGGCCGATCCAGCCCGACTGGATCCAGATGAAGCCAATGAGGCCGCCGGCGAAGAGGTGGGCCCCGGTGGAGGCGCAGGCGAGGGTGCAGTAGAGGGCGAGGGAGAAGAGGACGGACATTGCGGCGAGCTGGACCTTGGGCATGGGGCCTACGCGCTCGAAGAGGCCCGCGGAGGAGAGCTGCGCGAGGAGGCGGCGGAAGTCGGCGGAGGCCGGCGAGACGGTGTAGTCGGAGAGGCGGCCGACGAAGAAGCGGCGGAGCAGCGGGCGCACGGAGGGCGGGTGGTAGGCCATGAAGGCGTCGGTGGCGTCCTGGCCGGCGAGGGTGAGGAGCGGGACCTCGCCGCCCGGGTGGCGGCGCAGCCAGGGCGTGACGTCGTAGACGTCCCCGGAGATGGAGATCCAGAGGTCGTCGGCGGCGTTGTGCGCGCTCATCTCCTTGGAGGAGATCATGCGGACGTCCCCGCCGGCGTCCTTGGTGGCGGGCGGCATTGCGTCGGCGGCGGGCGCCGTGGCGTCGGTGAGGCCCGTGAGGGCCATCGGTGGCGCGGATTTGGGCTGCAGGGCGAGGATGAGAGGTCAGGAAGAAGCGAGGGGTGGGGAGATCGGATCTTAAACGAGGAGGAGCGGAGCGGTGGTTTGTTAGGGAGGGGTGGGGCAAGTCCTTTCTTCTTTCTTTTAAGAGTTTCTGCCTGTCGTCCTCCTCCTCCTCGCCCTCGATCTGATCTTACCTTTTTTTTTTTTTTTAGATGATCGTTTTCTATGTGCTGATACGACCTGATCGACCCCTACCAGTGTATTAATCTACAAAAATGAAGATTGACATATAAGGACATTTTAAAAATTGGGCTTAATTTCTCCGTTTTGATCCTTTAGCTGACACGGAGACTTTTTTTCGACAAATATCATACATTAATATCGTGAAAATATCAATTAAACTCAGCCTCTGTAACAACGTATTGCCCAACATCTCTAAAAGCGACGGCTCTAAGAAGAGATTAGTGCACAAACGTCGTCATGAGATTTGCCTCATTTGGACCATATCACTCAACTATGTTTTTCACAAGGCGGAGGCGGTTCTAGTTATTTAACAAGGATTGTTGCTTCTCTTTGTTTTTAACAAGGATTATTGCTTCTCTTTGTTTTTCCACATTCCGATGTTATTTCACCTAGTATTATATTTTGCCATGTTACTCTAACCATATTTTTTTGTTCCCACAGGTGTTAGACTTCTTAATGAAATATTGTTTACCACTCCAGCACAATTAGAGGCTCACCAATCTTGCAGGTTTGGGATCATGGGAAAACCTTGAGCTCATTGCACATTGTTGTCAGAGTCGCCCTTTACAAACTTAGTTAGGTATCTCATCTTATCCATAGGTGCACAAGGACTGGTCATATTACATGTTACGTGAAACGATAAATTCAGGTCATAAGATCAATTTTGTTTTGTGACACTCCTTTAGTACTTCTGCTTATCCTGTTGTTCAATTTGCTTCACAAGAAATGCTATATATCATTTTAAAGATCCCTAAAAAAACATTGGTGTTAGTCATGATTATTGCTCGATGTGTTCTTCCTATGAATACAATTTTCACTTAGATCGCCTCAATTCTGGCCATTGTGTACAACAACAAAAAACATAGTCATGGTTTAATGAATTTTCTAATTTATGTAAGAAGTTTAATCTGATAAAGATGAGTAGTTTATTTTTCTTGCTTAAGTATGATTTTAATGATTCCGGGGACACCAATTTAGTTTCTTCCATTGAATCTTCATGATAACTGCAGTGTTTCAAGCAGATAATGGGAGTTTCTTTTCCATCTACTGAGGTCTTGAATATTAAGAATTTATTAGTCCTGTGGATGACTTGCAATCTTTGGAAGCAGGGTTTACTTTGGAAGAAATAGAGGGAGTGGTTAAACATATTAAGTTACACAAAGCCCCTGGCCCTGATGGTTTCAATGGCATGTTCCTCAAGCAGTGTTGGCATATTGTTAAGGATGATTTTGTGCAGTTGTGTAAGGATTTCCATCAAGGAACCACTCCATTGCAGAGCATTAATGGGTCTTTTATTATCCTGGTTCCAAAAATGAAATATCTTGAGACTGTTAATGATTTCAAGCCCATTTCCCTTACATATTCATGCATTTATGCTCGTAGCCTATATTTGCATCCATTCCATAGTTGAATGTACTAGGACGTCGCCTAGAGGGGGGGTGAATAGGCGGTGTATAAAAACTTCTACTTGAGAGCTGAACTAGGCTGAATAAAACTACTAAGTGTTTACTAGTTTAGCTCAAAGCCTAACAACTAAGGGTTTGCCTAAGTGCTCCAACAACCTATGCTAGCATGATGAGCAACAAGGTGATAACAAGATAGGTATAGCACATCAAGCAAGATAGATATCACAATGTAAAGCGCATAGGTAAAGGAGCTCGGGTTGAGAAGTAACCGGTGCATGAGGAGACGACGATGTATCCCGAAGTTCACACCCAAGGGTTCTACGTCTCCGTTGGAGCGGTGTGGAGGCACGAGGCACTCCAATGAGCCACTAGGGCCACCGTATTCTCCTCGAGCCTTTCCTCCAAGGAGGAAAGCCTCGATCCACTAAGGGACCCTTGAGGGTGGTCACCGAACCCGTACAAGCTTGGGCAAACTCCCAAGTATCAAGCTTGAGGCAACTCCACAACACGGAGGCTCTCAAGTACAAGGACACAAGAGGCTACAACACGCCACACCGGCACCAAAGCCACCAAGACACCAACGCGCCACAACCGGATCCAAAACCACAAAGTCTAACACACTCCACAAAGGCAACAACGCCACAAGACACTAGTAGGAAAAGCCTCATCAGTGGCGCACCAAAAATGGATTCTGTGGCGCATGGGAGCTGCGCCACAGAAACGTCGCCACAAAAATAAGGTTTCTGTGGCGCACCTTCCCGTGCGCCACAGAATTAAGGTTTCGTGGCGCACTTGTTCTTAGGTGCGCCACGGAAAAGCGTGCGCCACGGAATTGGTTTTTAGTGCGCCACGGAATTTGCTTGTATTATACACGATTTTGTTCGCACTGCTATACACATGCGGTTTATAGACAGCAATACGGATACACGGAGTTATATACGAGCAACATTCGAGATATAATATAAATATCATGTACATTGCACGGATATAACATAGACATCATCATCACATTACTTAGAACCCGATCGAGATACATATATAGTGGCAAGTGTCAAATGTTTTGCATACAACTCTTAATTCATACAAAATTCACAATTTCAAGATACAAAGTAGTCTTCATCCGGTTCCTCCTTTGCTCCGTCATCTCTACCCACCGAGCTCGCTTGCATCGGGGTCCTTCATCCAGTTCCTACTATGATGAAAATGGAAGAAAGTGAGACCAACAAGTCCGATGCACAAGAGAAATGGAATAAATGCCTCATACATTGTTGGTCAACACAAATATTAACATTCGGGGACGGTGTAAGTGAGACCAAGTCCGATGCACAAGAGATTGATATTTGTGCTATCTTACCAGGCTCACTTACGCCGCCCCCGAGTGTACGGTGACCAAACATTTTAGTCATCGGCATTTTGAAAATCTCAAAGCAAATGGAATGACAAAATGGAATAAGTGCCTCATACATTGTTGGTCAACACAAATATTAACATTTAGAGATGGCGTTAGTGAGACCAAGTCCGATGCACAAGAGATTGATATTTGTGCTATCTTACCAGGCTCACTTACGCCACCCCCGAGTGTACGGTGACCAAACATTTTAATCATCGGCATTTTGAAAATCTCAAAGCAAATGGAATGACAAAATGGAATAATTGCCTCATACATTGTTGGTCAACACAAATATTAACATTTAGAGATGGCGTAAGTGAGACCAAGTCCGATGCACAAGAGATTGATATTTGTGCTATCTTACCGAGCTCACTTACGCCACCCCCAAGTGTACGGTGACCAAACATTTTAATCATCGGCATTTTGAAAATCTCAAAGCAAATGGAATGGCAAAATGGAATAAGTGCCTCATACATTGTTGGTCAACACAAATACTATGGTCAGAAACCATAGTTGCAGTATACACCGCCGTATACTTTGCAGAAGGGCCCCCTTTCCCCGGTCGGCGTTCCGTCAACGGGTGCTTGACGACACAACAACGCCGATCTGCATCTCCGGCGCGGAACCACGCCGGTCCCTCGCTGTCCGATGCGTGAACGAGTCCTTGATGCAAAGACCGTGCCGGCCTGCCCAGCATTATGCCGGGCCGTGTTGCCGCGCTTCAAACCATGTGTCCAGTGATCGACACGGCCTGAAGCACGACAACAGGGGTCGGCATGATGCTAGGGAGGCTGGCACCGTCTTCGCATTAAGGACTCGTTCACGTACTGGACGGCGAGAGAAGAAAAGTGGTGCTGCGCCGGAGAGGCATGTCGGCGTTGTTGTCTCGTCAAGGACTCGTTCACGGAACGGCGGCTAGGGAAAGGGAGCTCGTCTACAAAGTATATTGCGGCGTATAGGTGACCAAACATTCTAATCATCGGCACTAAAATGGAAGAAAGAGCCAAGTGGTATCTCAACTAGATATCATATGCCTCATACTTTGTTGGTCGAAAGAAATATTAACATTCCGGGATGGGGTCGGTGAGGCCGGGTAGGATGCACAAGAGATTGATATTTGTGCCATCGCACCGGGCTCATCGGCCCCACCCCGAGTGTACAAGTGACCAAACAATTTAATCATCGGCACTAGCTAGAATGGAAGAAAGGCCAATGCAATTAAGAAGTAGCTAGTATGAACTAAATGGAATGCCTCATACTTTGTTGGTCGAAACAAATATGAACATCCCGGGATGGCGTTAGTGAGGCCAGGTAGGATGCACAAGAGATTGATATTTGTGCCATCACACCAGGCTCACTAGCGACACCCTGGAGTGTACAGTTGACCGAACATTCTAATCATCGGCACTAAAATGGAAGAAAGAGCCAAGTGGAGCACACATAGCATGCATGGAGCAGATGCTCCAAAGGGATTATTCATCACTTGGTATATAGACCAAGTGATGCTGGCAAAAGAGAGGCCAATCAAGAACCAGTAAATCCAGTAAGTGATAGATATGCCTAAACAAGCAACAACACATAGCATATCCCAGCTAACCGGATGAGACAAGTCTTGGTAGCCAAGCTGAATCACCTAGCACCACCTAGCCTTTTAAAACCATCGAAACAGTCCTTTTTCTTCAAAGGATACCACAGTGGCATTCATTTACATGATCCCCTACTGTGGATATCTCTATTTTCATCAAAGCCAACAAGAAATAGAAATTTATCATTACTCGGTTGAGTTCAAAACAAAGCTGGGGTACCATAAGGGATTATTCATCACTTGGTAGTAACCAAGTGATGCTGGCAAGAGAGAGGCCAAGCTCGAGCTAGTCAATCCAGTAGAGATGGATATGCATAAGTAAGCAAGAACACATAGCCTATCCAAGTTAACCGGATAAAACCAACCTTGATAGCCAACTTAATAACCTAGCATCACCTAGTCTTTTAAACCATCGAAACTTCCCATTTTCTTCAAAGGATACCACAGTGGCATTCATTTACATGATCCCCTACTCGTGGATATCTCTATTTTAGCATACCATAAGCTCACAAGAATCCATCAAGTAAATATGTACGGAGACATAGCAACGACCATGTCAAACACAAGCACATAGGGTGGAATAACAATGTTTGGTCATCATTTAATCATAGACCAAGTGAAGCCCGGTACAAATGGCAAGGACCAGGAATTTGACCAACTCAAGTCACCATGGTTATGCCAACCAATTGAATAGTAGCATCTTCCAAATGGAACTAGGAAGGAAACCATCCCGAGATGATTTACCAAGCCGGCAGTTCATGACTCGCAAAGGCCAATTCAACCACCAAACCATCCAAACCACCAAGCCTACACACTTATCATTACCCAACAGGATTCAAAATGAAGCTAGGGTCCCCAACAATAGTTGGCATCCATCTAGCTTAAGTAAATACGAGTAATAGAATCATTACTGCAAAGTAGTTCATCTCAATTATCTACATTAACAAGATAAAGTTTCACGAGATAAATGAATTAGTCAACTCGCTAGGCAACGAGGATGCTTGGCAAGCATCATGCATCCATTCATATGCTTTTCAAAGCATAAGCAACCACCAAGTACATGGTGAGAAGCTATACAAATCAAGCAACAACACAAGTATATCAAGCAACATGCATAGATAGAGAAAGTAGTAAGTAATTATCAACCAATTGGTGATCAAATGATCACCGGAGCTTGCAAACACAAGCCATAGGGGCAGCGGAGGAGGAATTAAGAGGGAGAGGAGGGGAGGGGAGAGAGAGCACCGATGCCAGGGGTGGAGGACGAGCTTGAAGATGACGGCAGGGGTGGAGGAGGAGGAGGAGGCGGCGGATCCTCCACCTTGCCGCGACGGCGGCCCCTCCTCGCGGCGGCCCCTCCTCGCCGTAGGGGCAGCTTGTGCTGCAGGTGGCGGGGATGGGAGGACCGCGGCGGCATGCACCCCTCACGGAGGAAGGCGGCGGCGACGGCGGCGGCGACGACCATGGAGGATCCAGGCGACCACGGAGGAAGGCGGCGGCGGCGGATCCAGGCGACCACGGAGGAGAGGGGAGAGGGGAGAGGGGAGGAATCCTCCAGGCGACCACGGAGGAAGGCGGCGGTGGCGGATCCAGGCGACCACGGAGGAGAGGGGAGAGGGAGAGGGGAGGGGCTCGGGAGGGAGAGAGGTGAACAGGGCGGGGAGGGCACGGGCGAGATGATATAAGTCCCTTAATTCCGTGGCGCACCGGAGAAGGTGCGCCACGGAATCAACTACTTCCGTGGCGCACCAAAGCCGGTGCGCCACGTAAAAGTTATTTCGTGGCGCAGCACGACATGTGCGCCACAGAAATACCTACAGTAATAAATGGTGGTGGCAGGATGTGGGCCCCACAAAGTTTCTGTGGCGCACTACCCAAGCGTGCGCCACAAAATTAAGCTATTTCTGTGGCGCACCTAGTATGGTGCGCCACAAAATAATATTCTGTGGCGCATTTTTAGTTGTGCGCCACAGAAATAAGCTCTGCCTATAAGGGTTTTCCTACTAGTGAGAGGCTACCACGCCACAAAGACGACAAGGCCACAAAGGCTACAAGGCCACAAAGGCTAGAACACCACAAAGGCAACAAGGCCACTAAGGCAACAACACCACTAAGGTCAACATGCCCTCTACGAGATCGAAACCACGGAGAGAACCCAAACCGATGCACCTAATGCAATGGCTAAGAACACCACTAAGATGCCCAAGTTCTTCTCTCCCAAATTCCAACAAAGCTACAAAAGCTATTGGGGGAATAAGGGAGGAAGAACAAATATGTGGAGAAACACCAAATAACTCCAAGATCTAGATCTAGCAAGATCCCCTCACTTGGAGAGGGATTCAATTGGTGAAGCTCTAGATCTAGATCTCCTCTATCCTTTCCCCCAAAAATATGCAAGAAATAGTGAGGGGATCAAGAGGAGGAAGAAACAACTCAAGGTCAACAATGGAGGAGAGAGAATGGAGGGGAAGAAGTGGTTGGGTCGGAGGTGGAAGAGAGGTATAAATAGGGGCCCAGAAATATAGCTGTTGGGGCAGAAAAACGGTCAGATTCGCGCCCGAGCGGTACTACCGCTTGTCAAAGCGGTACTACCGCTCGCGCACAAACTGAGCAGATAACGGACGAAAAGATTCCCCAAACCTGTAGTACCGCTCTGCGGAGCGGTACTACCGCTTGTGTCCAGATCTGAAGAAAAGCAGAAGAGAGAGAAGCAGAATTGGGGCCATGCGGTAGTACCGGGCCTGGTACCGGCCTGGTACCGTAACTGGGTTACGGTACTACTGGGCCGGTACCGGCCTGGTACCGCTTCGAGTCTAGTAAGCCTGGAAGGCTGATGCGGTACTTGGGCCGGTACCGCCAGCGGTAGTACCGCCCGGCCCAAAGCAATTTCCTTTTTCTTTTTCAAATATGACGATACGGAAAACACGATATCTTGAGCTAGGAAACTCGAATGACATGAAACCAATTTTGCTGGAAAGAGGACGACGAGAGCTATCACTACAAAAAGTGAAAATATGGAAAAGAGTGAGTGATGATTTTCTCATGGTCATAGAGGTGTAACCTCTCAATATGGTATATCGGGAAAATCATCACCCTCGCACATGCAACATGCGATGCATCCGGAATCCGTTTCCGACGAGCTAGAGCTTGTCATGAGAATGAACACAATCTCTCGAACATCTAAAGGATAAGAACCAAGAACAACCGATAAACACAATGCTATGCATGCAAGGTTTGAAGTCTCTCCGATGATGCGACCTACTATCCTATCGAGCACAAACCTTATCCTTGCGCGTTCCTCTTGAGTCGGCAAGCTTCGTCTTCATCCTCTTGAAACTTGTACATGCCACCGTCTTCCTCCAACATACACGCCACCATCTTTATCCATCTTCTACGCCGTCTTCTCTCTTCATCTACAACACCGTCTTCGTCTCTCTTCGACACCATCTCCATCGGTCTTATTCATCGTTGATAACCCACAAGTATAGGGGATCGCAGCTGTCTTCGCGGGTAGTATAACCCAATTTATTGATTCGACACAAGGGGAGACAAAGAATACTTGGAAACCTTGACAGCGGAGTTGTCAATTCAGTCGCACTGGAAACGAGACTTGCTCGCAAGAGTTTATCGAGTAGTAACGGTTTTATAACAGTAGCAGTAGTAGAATAACAACGAGCAGAGTAACAAAGACAGCAGTAGTAATTATAGTAAACATCAGGATTAAAATACTGTAGGCACGGGGACGGATAACGGGCGTTGCATGGATGAGAGAAACTCATGTAACAATCATAGCAGGGCATTTGCAGATAATAATAAAACGGTGTCAAAGTACAAAGCAATCAATAGGCATGTGTTTCAATTATAGTCGTACGTGCTCGCAATGAGAAACTTGCACAACATCTTTTGTCCTACCAGCGGTGGCAGCCGGGCCTCAAGGGAATCTACTCGGATATTAAGGTACTCCTTTTAATAGAGTACCGGAGCAAAGCATTAACACTCCGTGAACACATGTGATCCTCACATCACTACCATCCCCTCCGGTTGTCCCGATTTCGTCACTTCGGGGCCATTGGTTCCGGATAGCGACATGTGTATACAACTTGCAGGTAAGACCATAAACAATGAATATCATGATGAAGTAATAACATGATCAGATCTGAGATCATGGCACTCGGGCCCTAGTGACAAGCATTAAGCATAACAAGTTGCAACAATATCATCAAAGTACCAATTACGGACACTAGGCACTATGCCCTAACAATCTAATGCTATTACATGACCAATCTCATCCAATCCCTACCATCCCCTTCAGCCTACAGCGGGGAATTACTCACACATGGATGGGGGAAACATTGCTAGTTGATGGAGAGGCGTCGGTGGTGATGGCGGCGATGATCTCCTCCAATTCCCCGTCCCGGCGGAGTGCCGAACGGAGACTTCGGCTCCCGAGACGGAGTTTCGCGATGTGGCGGCGTTCTGGAGGGTTTCTGGCGACTTCGACTTCTCTCCGTGCGTTTTTAGGTCGAGGGCGATAAGTAGTCCGAAGGAGGGCGTCGGAGGCCAGCCGAGGGGGCCACACCACATGGCCGCGCGGGCCCTCCCTGGGCCACGCCGCCCTATGGTGTGGGGCCCTCGGGCCTCCACCTGACTTGTCCTTCTGGCTCCGTCAGTGTTCTGGGAAAATAGGGCCTTCTGCATAAATTCCGAGGATTTTCCTGAAAGTTGGATTTCTGCACAAAAACGAGACACCAGAGCAGTTCTGCCGAAAACAGCGTTAGTCCGTGTTAGTTGCATCCAAAATACACAAATTAGAGGCAAAACAATAGCAAAAGTGTTCGGGAAAGTAGATACGTTTTGGACGTATCAACTCCCCCAAGCTTAGCTTATTGCTTGTCCTCAAGCAATTCGAGTTAACAAGCGATGCGATAAAAGAACTTTCACGAACACATTTGTTCATATGATGTATATATTCTCATGCTATGGCTAACACTTAGGCAGTTCATAATAAGATGCATGCAAATAAGATCATCTAACAGCTATGTCAATCATGGAGAGGTAACAACAATTAATAATAAGCATCATGAATCATGTCTATAAGCAGGATTGCAATGTTCATAAAAGAGTATGATAAAGTGGTATCTCGCTTGCCCATATTTGATCAGCAAAACATAAATGCTCGAGCACCTCTGAAGTTCATAGAAAGACTAGAAATAGTGATTGTCAAAGATAAAAGCATCAAAGTTATACTACAATCAATCATATTTTGAGACAAGCATATTGTACTAAGAATGACAGTTGTGCTCTCAAGAAAGTGCTCAAAGAAAGGATGGAGACACAACATAAAAGTAAAAGATTGACCCTTCACAGAGGGAAGCAGGGATTAACATGCGCTAGAGCTTTTCATTTTTAAAGCGAGGAGTAAAATTATTTTGAGAGGTGTTTGTTGTTGTCAACGAATGGTAATGGGTACACCAACTACCTCGCCAACCGGACTTTCAAGAGCGGCTCCCATGAAGGACGTTATCTCTACCAGGCAAGGTAGATCATCCCTCTTCTCTTTTGTTTACACACGTATTTTAGTTTTATTATGGGTGACACTCCCCCAACCTTTGCTTACACAAGCCATGGCTAACCGAATCCTCGGGTGCCTTCCATCAATCACATACCATGGAGGAGTGTCTATTTGCAAAATTAAGTTACTTACTGATGAATCAGAGCAAAACATGTGAAGAGAATTATTAATGAAGTTTGATTAATCAGGGCTGGGAACCCCATTGCCAGCTCTTTTTGCAAAATTATTGGATAAGCGGATGTGCCACTAGTCCATAATGAAAGTCCGTCAAGAGTAAATGACAAGGTTGAAAGTTAAACACCACATACTTCCTCATGAGCTATGAAACATTAACACAAATTGAGAAGCATTTTGAAGGTTTTAAAGGTAGCGCATGAGAATTTACTTGGAATGGTTTGAAATGCCATGCATAGGTATTTATGGTGGACACTTTGGAACAACTTGGTTTTCGGGTGTTTGGAAGCACGAGCAGCGTTCCCGCTCGGTACAAATGAAGGCTAGCAATAGACCGGGGAGCGACAAATCAAGAGAGCAAGCATCGTCATAATCATGCTTGCGGCAAAATAAATTAACGGAGGCATAAAAGTGATACAAGAACTCGAAGCAATGTAAATCATCGAGGCTTAATTGACTTTTGTTCAGTCATATGCATGCGTGAGCATGTGCCAAGTCGATATAAATGAATTATTCAGAGGAGGATACCACAATGCCATACCTACTTATGAATAGAACAATGCAAGCAAACATCCATGACATGCTACTCATATTAATAAATTGGAGCTAAACATGAGAGATCATGAACTACTAGACTTTCTCAAATGACATACACCTCACATGAACCAACTAAGCATGCTCACATGGATGAGTATGTGTACAAAAATGAAAACAAATAGAGTTCATACCAGCCTCTCACCACAATCCAATTGTCGTAGATCGTCATTATTGCCTTTCACTTGTGTAGCTTGGATAATATGAAATGAAAACCACGCTCCAGCCACCGAAGACCATTGAACTCAAAATGAACTTTACAAACCAAAGAAGGACAGCAAATATTTTTGGTGTTTTCGAATTGGAAACAAGAGCAAGAGGAAACAAGCGAACAAAGCAAAATCTTTTTGGATTTTCTTATAGCAAACCAACGATAGCAAATAAAGCAAAGTAAAAGCAAGAAACCAAAACAAACAAATGGTGAAGAGAAATAACAGAAATATTTTTGGTCTTTTTGGGTTTTAGGAAAGAAACAAAGCGAAAACAAGAAATGGCAAACTAGAAGAGCCACATAAACACAAAGCAGCAGAAATTCATCAAACTTGACAGCAGTACAGTACTCGATTTTTAAGAAATTCTTCCACTGCTCAAATCGAAATGTGTTAAACTAATGAAAGTTAGATAACAACCTGGGGAACATGCTCAAAAATTGGCTTCGCAAAATAACGTTCTGGCTGTTTTTGAGAATTTTTATGGTGACAGCCCAGAATCTGTTTTCAATCAGCACTTCCCCAAATATCATCTCCCTCTCATTAGAAAACCACTCAAACAAACTAAACAAGTATGTACAAGTATCCAGCAATCATAATATGCAAAGAATGAGTGATGCCGGTATACCTCCCCCCAAGCTTAGGCTTTTGGCCTAAGTGGAGTTCAATCCCATCGAGGCCATGAAGAAGCACCTCCGTAGTACGAAGATGGATCATATTCCGGGTATGTGCTAGAAGATGCTCCCGGATACGTGACGGTGTAGTCGTAGGAGGGCTCGGCGTCCGCTGAGTCATGCTGCTGGTGGAAGTCTTGTATCTTCATCTTCTCATCAACCTCCTCCTTAGAGCGCGACCAAGGTTTCCTGTCCAAACTGAACAAATCTGGTTGGGGCAAAGGGATTTCCCTCTCATCCCCGTCAGCAAACAACATTCTATAGACCATATTATCTGGAGTGGAATCAACAGTAACAAATTGATGGCTCTTCATAGCAGCAATATCAAGTCTTATAGGAGTTAATGGCACATCAGTAGGGTCAACAGGAAATTCTAGATGTGCTAAAATACGTGATGCAATAATTCCTCCAAAAATAGGCCCCTTGCTAGACAAGCGGCGAGCAATAAGAGAACCAAGATGATAAGGTGTCTCTCCAGTAAGTGCAGCAATTAAGAAAGCAAGATGATAGCTAGAAATATTACTAGTGTTCTCCCTACCAAGAATGTTAGTAGCAAGGTAATAAGCAAAATACTTAATGGCGGGGAGTTGGATGTTTCTTATCTTGCCACGCTGAATGGTGCGGCAATCATCGTTGGTGATCCCTCGATAGTGCTCAAGCAAAACCCTCGGATTGTCCTCAATCTTCCTTGCGGTACCTACAGGGGCAATACCCAATGCAGCACAAAAATCTTTCAACTTCATAGTAATGGCTTTACCATAAATCTTGAATGCAACTGTCGGGCCATAGTGCTTGTTGTGGAACTTGAAACTCTCAACGAAAATTTTGGTGAGCATGTAGTATTGCTCCCTTTCATCTCCCACATAGGCGGCTAAACCCGCCCTGTTGACGAGGGTGAAGAAATCATCCAACAACCCTGCATTACTCAGAAAATCATAACATGGGAAAGATGAAGCATTAGGAGCCCCATTGTCTTCTTCGGGCGCGAAGCTTGGCGCGATGATATCCTCATTATAGGATTGCCTGAATCGAGTGGCGGTCCTAGAGGGTCTTCCAGTGCTTGTAGTTTCTCTCTCAAACACTTCTCCAAAGTTGTAGTTGTCCATTTCCTTTTTCTGAAATTTTTCAACAATCATTATAAAATTTGATTTGGTGACATATAATCAAGGGAAACTACTATAGGAACTTGCTAGAGTACTAATCATGCATCAAAACTAGTTTATACATCATAGAACAAGCATGCAAGCTCACTAAACATGTTACCTACAACAGCAAAATATTCAAGATATACTCAACCAAACAAAATTCTATTTGGATCATTGGAGGAGTCACATACCAAGGAGTAAATGTGCCAAATTTCAGCAAGAAATCTGGACTGAGCAAAGAGATCGAAAAATCTGGAGCTCTTGAGCAGAAACACGAGTGAGAGGAAGCTGGTTCGAGTTTTTTCGGGAGAGAGAAGATTCTGGGAGAAAGAGATGAAGTAATGGGGCAAGG
>NC_061512.1:174970896-174997651 GCF_022539505.1 Lolium rigidum | reverse complement strand
GAATGTTTGGTCATTATAAGTAAACAAACCGGCTTGTCCTTTGTGCTAAAAAGGATTGGGCCACTCGCTGCAATTGTTACTCTCGCACTTTACTTACTCATACTTTATTCATCTGTTACATCAAAACCCCCTGAATACTTGTCTGTGAGCATTTACAGTGAATCCTTCATCGAAACTGCTTGTCAACACCTTCTGCTCCTCGTTGGGATCGACATTCTTACTTATCGAAGATACTACGATATACCCCCTATACTTGTGGGTCATCAAAGCACTATGATGGCAGTGAAAGACTCGATACCTGGATCGAGGATTACTTCAATGCAGTAAATTTCGCCAGAGGGAATCAAAGGATAGCCTGCCGCATGCTTCAGCTGTACCTTATTGGTCCAGCTCGTACCTGGCTTGGTGACCTCCCGGAGAACACCATCTTTTGCTGGTTCGACTTGAAGATTGCCTTCGAGAAGCACTTCAGGGGTACCTACAAGAGGCCTGCCACAACAAGCGACATGCAAGCATGTATTCAGAAGAAAGGCGAAACATCACGAAACTTCCTCACACGATGGTTGGCAACCAGGAACGAGTGCGAAAACGTGGATAATCGCACAGCTATGCACGCCTTCATCGGTGGACTGCAGAGAGGAGGATTGCTCCGGCACAAGCTCACCTGCTTGATCAACGAAAACAATCTTACGTTGGATGACATGATCGGCATCACAAGTAATCACACCGCCGCTGATGATGACGCTGGTGGAGAACTTGCCGCTACAGCCTTACCCCTTCATCAGCAGAAGAAAAACCGCGATAATGGCGGCACCAGCAACAGCAACCAGCGGAAGAATCCCCCCGATGACCAGAGGAGCGGCGGATCCGACATGGTCGCCGTAGCATTCCAATGCGGAGGTCAAGGAGGTGGAAGAGGCCGCGGACGTGGGGGCGGAGCCGGCAGGGGCCAGCAGCGCGCTGACGAGGTCACAGCTGCAGGATTCCGTGCTCCCCAAACCTACGAAGAATACAGGGACATGCCGTGCCTGACCCATATGGATCCGGCTACCGGCAAATCCTCACACACCAACCGCAACTGTAAGTGGGTCAATGACCTGAAGGTCGACCCGGAAGCAGGATACAAGCGAGCCCGGAAGCACCGCCCACGCGGCAAAGGAGGCAAGGGAAAAAACAAGGAAAAGGACGAGGACAGTCCCGATGCGATGGACGAGGATGACGCTTCGCCGGATCCCAAGGAGGGTTCCGCAGCTAACAAATCCAATCCCTTCGTCAAAAAGAGTGTTGGTGCATACCACACCTTTCTCGGAACCCCGACAGTCTGCGCCAGCAAGTTAGCGCTCCGGATCCTGAATGCCACAGTTCCGGCTGTGCTGCAGTATGACAGCTAGTCGGAAATGCCGTGTACGTTTGATAGGTCGGATCACCTCACCATCATTCTGAAAGAGTGCTACGCCTTGGTTGTAAGTCCCCTCATCGACGGGTATGATTTCTCCAAGTGCCTCATGGACGGCGGAGCCAGCTTGAACATCATGTACCTGGAGACTCTGGAGAGAATGCAGCTTACCAAGGAACAGCTCAAGCACAGCAACACCGAGTTCCACGGCGTGGTTCCGGGTAAGAAAGCAAACTCCCTAGGCAGCATCAGACTTCCCATGGCCTTCGGCGATGTTAATAATTTCCGCGAAGAGATGATCACGTTTGAGGTCGTGCCCTTCAAGAGCTCCTACCACGTCATCTTCGGCAGGCCCACCTACCACAAGTTTCACGCAAGAGCGTGCTACATCTACGATAAGCTTAAGATTCCGGGTCCCAATGGTATGATCACCATATCCGGAGACTACAAGAAAGCTCACGAGTGCGAGTTAGGTGAAGCCGCCTTCGCAGAATCTGTGATATCTGGCGAGGAGCTGCAAGGCTACAGAGCCGCGGTGGATCCAAAGGAGATGCATACCACCAAGAAGTAGATCTCCAAACAGAAAACTTCGTTCAAGGCCATGATAGACACCAAGAAGATCGACCTCAAGGTAGGAGATAGCTCTAAGCAGGTGTCGGTCGGAGCCAGCATGGACCCCAAATAGGAAGACGCGCTTGTCGAGTTCCTCCGGGCTAACATGGACATCTTCGCATGGCAACTTTCTGACATGTCTGGAGTACCAAGGGAACTCGCCGAGCACTACCTCAACATAAACTCGGAGGCTAAACCGGTGAAGCAAGCTATGCGACGCTTTGGAGATAAGAAGCGCCACGCCATAGGGATGGAACTAGCAAAGTTACTAGAGGTAGGTTTTGTAGTAGAAATTATCCATACTTATTGGGTTGCAAACCCCGTCCTTGTACCCAAAAAGAATTCTGAAATATTAAGTATGTGCATCGATTACTCCGGCTTGAATAAGCATTGTCTGAAGGATCCGTTTTCCTTGCCGCACATTGACCAAGTCATTGATTCGACGGCAGGGGCGGAACTTCTGTGTTTTCTTGACGGATATTCCGGGTATCACCAGATCCGGATGAAGAAGTACGACCAAAAGGCGACCTCGTTCATCACTCCGTCTGGCAGTTACTGCTATGTCACCATGCCTTTTGGCTTGAAAAATGCAGGTGCCACTTACCAGTGTACGATGCAGCGGTGCTTGAAGGACCAGATTGGTCGGAACGTACACGCCTACGTCGACGACATCGCGGTCATGACCCGGAAAGGATCCGACTTGATCAGCGACCTCACAGAAACCTTTCAGAACCTCCGAAGGTACAAGATGCTGTTAAATCCGCTGAAGTGCGTCTTTGGCGTACCAGCCGGAAAACTCCCAGGCTTCATCATCTCTCATAGGGGCATTGAAGTTAACTCGGAAAAAATCAAGGCAATCCTGTGCATAAAAAGGCCAACTTGTCTCAAAGATGTGCAACGACTAACTGGTTGTG
Source organism: Lolium rigidum (assembly GCF_022539505.1). Lineage (NCBI taxonomy): Eukaryota > Viridiplantae > Streptophyta > Magnoliopsida > Poales > Poaceae > Lolium > Lolium rigidum. The sequence continues at coordinate 174,994,729 of NC_061512.1, read as the reverse complement.
TTGCAGCAATCGGTAGGTTCGTTAGCCGTCTTGGCGAGAAGGAACTACTGCTTGCGCACAGTTGACATGGGCGTAGTAGCTTCCTTGTGACTGTAAAGCACTCATCCGTTGGGAACCCCAAGAGGAAGGTATGATGTGTACAGCAGCAAGTTTTCCCTCAGTATGAAACCAAGGTTTATCGAACCAGTAGGAGCCAAGAAGCACGTTGAAGGTTGATGGCGGCGGAGTGTAGTGCGGCGCAACACCAGGGATTCCGACGCCAACGTGGAACCTGCACAACACAACCAAATTACTTTGCCCCAACGTGACAGTGAGGTTGTCAATCTCACCGGCTTGCTGTAACAAAGGGTTAGATGTATAGTGTGGAAGATGATGTTTGCAGAAAACAGTAGATTGTATTCGATGTAAAAGAATGGATCGGGGTCCACAGTTCACTAGTGGTGTCTCTCCCATAAGATAAATAGCATGTTGGGTGAACAAATTACAGTTGGGCAATTGACAAATAAAGAGAGCATAACAATGCACATACATGTTATGATGAGTAGTGTGAGATTTAATTGGGCATTACGACAAAGTACATAGACCGCTATCCAGCATGCATCTATGCCTGAAAAGTCCACCTTCAGGTTATCATCCGAACCCCCTCGAGTATTAAGTTGCAAACAACAGACAATTGCATTAAGTATGGTGCGTAATGTAATCAACAAATACATCCTTAGATATAGAATTGATGTTTTATCCCTAGTGGCAACAGCACATCCACAACCTTAGAGGTTGCTGTCACTCCCCCAGATTTAATGGAGGCATGAACCCACTATCGAGCATAAGTACTCCCTCTTGGAGTTACAAGCAATGACTTGGCCAGGGCCTCTACTAGCAACGGAGAGCATGCAAGATCATAAACAACACATAGATGATAGATTGATAATCAACATAGCATAGTATTCCATATTCATCAGATCCCAACAAACGCAACATGTAGCATTACAGATAGATGATCTTGATCATGTTAGGCAGCTCACAAGATCCAACAATGATAGCACAATGAGGAGAAGACGACCATCTAGCTACTGCTATGGACCCATAGTCCAGGGGTGAACTACTCACACATCAATCTGGAGGCGACCATGGCGGTGTAGAGTCCTCCGGGAGATGATTCCCCTCTCCGGCAGGGTGCCGGAGGCGATCTCCTGAATCCCCCGAGATGGGATTGGCGGCGGCGGCGTCTCTGGAAGGTTTTCCTTATCGTGGCTCTCGGTACTGGAGTTATTATCGACGAAGGCTTAAGTAGGCGGAAGGGTAGGTCAGGGGGCGCCACGAGGGGCCCACACAATAGGCCGGCACGGCCAGGGCCTGGGCCGCGCCGCCCTAGTGTGGCGTCGCCTCGTCGCCCCACTTCGTATCTCCCCCGGTGTTCTGGAAGCTTCGTGGAAAAATAGGATCCTGGGCGTTGATTTCGTCCAATTCCAAGAATATTTCCTTACTAGGATTTCTGAAACCAAAAACAGTAGCAAACAACAACTGGCTCTTCGGCATCTCGTTAATAGGTTAGTGCCAGAAAATGCATATAAATGATGTAATTTGTGTATAAAACATGTGAGTATCATCATAAAAGTAGCATGGAACATAAGAAATTATAGATACGTTTGAGACGTATCAGCTACCTTTATACAAACTGCTGAAGAAAACAGAAAAATTTGTCTAGGACGACGCCGCAGACGCAACACTTCAGGGATTGAAGGAAATACTCGTCTCCCCACCTATTCTAGCGGCTCCGGAAGAGTCAGAGCATATGCTCCTCTACCTGGCAGCTTCCAACAAAGTTATCAGCCTCATCATCGTTGTGGAGCGAAAGGAAGAAGGTCACGAATATGGAGTCCAGAGGCCAGTCTATTACATTAGCGGGTACTGACGAAATCCAAACAAAGATATCCTCACTTTCAGAAGCTAGCCTACGGCGTATTCCTAGGTAGCAGGAAGCTGAGACACTACTTCCAAGAGCACCCCATGACAGTCATGAGCAAGGCTCCACTGTCAACAATTCTTAACAACGCTGACGCAACAGGACGGACAACAAAGTGGGGTATAGAATTATCTGCCTTCGACATCAATTACAAAGCCAGGACTGCGATCAAGTCCCAGATTCTGGCAGATTTTGTCGCGGATTGGACAGAAGCTCCGGATGCCGAACTGGAGTCGGAACCTGAAACTTGGGTCATGCACTTTGACGGATCCAAGCAGCATCAAGGCTCAGGAGCAGGAGTCACCCTGAAGTCCCCAACCGAAGAAGAACTGCAGTACGTTCTGCAGATTCACTTCGAAGCTACAAACAACATGGCGGAATACGAGGCTCTACTACACGGTCTGCGCATCGCTAAGGAAATTTGGATCAAGCACATCATATGCTGCGGAGATTCCGGCCTGGTGGCACAACAAGTAGCCGGAACCTGGAACGCCAGAAACTAGTGGTGTCTCTCCCATAAGATAAATAGCATGTTGGGTGAACAAATAACAGTTGGGCAATTGACAAATAAAGAGAGCATAACAATGCACATACATGTTATGATGACTAGTGTGAGATTTAATTGGGCATTACGACAAAGTACATAGACCGCTATCCAGCATGCATCTATGCCTAAAAAGTCCACCTTCAGGTTATCATCCGAACCCCCTCGAGTATTAAGTTGCAAACAACAGACAATTGCATTAAGTATGTGATACGTCTCCGACGTATCGATAATTTCTTATGTTCCATGCCACATTATTGATGTTATCTACATGTTTTATGCACACTTTATGTCATATTCGTGCATTTTCTGGAACTAACCTATTAACAAGATGCCGAAGTGCCGCTTCCGTTTTCTCGCTGTTTTTGGTTTCGAAATCCTAGTAACGAAATATTCTCGGAATCGGACGAAATCAAGACCCGGGTTCCTATTTTCACCGGAAGCATCCGGAACACCCGGGAAGGACCGGAGGGGGGCATCGGGCCCCCAGACCATAGGCCGGCGCGGCCCAGGCCCTGGCCGCGCCGCCCTATGGTGTCGTCGCCCCTTCGACCCTCCTGCGCCACCTCTTCGCCTATATAAAGCCCCTGGATCGAAAACCCTGATACGTTCGACGAAAACCACAGAAACCTTCCAGAGCCGCCGCCATCGCGGAGCCAAGATCTGGGGGACAGGAGTCTCTGTTCCGGCACCCCGCCGGAGCGGGGAAGTGCCCCCGGAAGGCTTCTCCATCGACACCGCTGCCATCTCCACCGCCATCTTCATCACCGCTGCTGCTCCCATGAGGAGGGAGTAGTTCTCCATCGAGGCTCGGGGCTGTACCGGTAGCTATGTGGTTAATCTCTCTCCATGTACTTCAATACAATGATCTCATGAGCTGCTTTACATGATTGAGATTCATATGAGTTTTGTATCACAATTCATCTATGTGCTACTCTAGTGATGTTATTAAAGTAGTTCTATTCCTCCCGCACGTGTGTAAAGGTGACTAGTGTGTGCACCGTGTGGTTCTTGTCGTAGGCTATGATCATGATCTCTTGTAGATTGTGGAGTTAATTATCATTATGATGGTATTGATGTGATCTATCTGGTTATATTGATCTATCTTACACTATAAGGTTACTTAAACATGAGCATTATTGTGGAGCTTGTTAACTCCGGCATTGAGGGTTCGTGTAATCCTACGCAATGCGTTCATCATCCAACAAGAGTGTAGAGTATGCATTTATCTATTCTGTTATGTGATCAATGTTGAGAGTGTCCACTAGTGAAAGTATAATCCCTAGGCCTTGTTCCTAAATACTGCTGAGTTACTACCGCTTGTTTCATCGTTTCTATCGCGTTACTATCGCTGCAATACTACCACCATCAACTACACGCCAGACAAGCTATTTTCCGGCACCGTTGCTACTCGCTCATATATATTCATACCACCTGTATTTCACTATCTCTTCGCCGAACTAGTGCACCTATTTGGTGTGTTGGGGACACAAGAGACTTCTTGCTTTGTGGTTGCGGGGTTGCATGAGAGGGATATCTTTGACCTCTTCCTCCCTGAGTTCGATAAACCTTGGGTGATCCACTTAAGGGAAAACTTGCTGCTGTTCTACAAACCTCTGCTCTTGGAGGCCCAACACTGTCTACAGGAAAGGAGGGGGAACGTAGACATCAGTATGGTGCGTAATGTAATCAAAAAATACATCCTTAGATATAGAATTGATGTTTTATCCCTAGTGGCAACAGCACATCCACAACCTTAGAGGTTGCTGTCACTCCCCCAGATTTAATGGAGGCATGAACCCACTATCGAGCATAAGTACTCCCTCTTGGAGTTACAAGCAATGACTTGGCCGTAGCCTCTACTAGCAACGGAGAGCATGCAAGATCATAAACAACACATAGATGATAGATTGATAATCAACATAGCATAGTATTCCATATTCATCGGATCCCAACAAACGCAACATGTAGCATTACAGATAGATGATCTTGATCATGTTAGGCAGCTCACAAGATCCAACAATGATAGCACAATGAGGAGAAGACGACCATCTAGCTATTGCTATGGACCCATAGTCCAGGGGTGAACTACTCACACATCAATCCGGAGGCGACCATGGCGGTGTAGAGTCCTCCGGGAGATGATTCCCCTCTCCGGCAGGGTACCGGAGGCGATCTCCTGAATCCCCCGAGATGGGATTGGCGGCGGCGGCGTCTCTGGAAGGTTTTCCTTATCGTGGCTCTCGGTACTGGAGTTATTATCGACGAAGGCTTAAGTAGGCGGAAGGGTAGGTCAGGGGGCGCCACGAGGGGCCCACACAACAGGCCGGCACGGCCAGGGCCTGGGCCGCGCCGCCCTAGTGTGGCGTCGCCTCGTCGCCCCACTTCGTATCTCCCCCGGTGTTCTGGAAGCTTCGTGGAAAAATAGGATCCTGGGCGTTGATTTCGTCCAATTCCGAGAATATTTCCTTACTAGGATTTCTGAAACCAAAAACAGTAGAAAACAACAACTGGCTCTTCGGCATCTCGTTAATAGGTTAGTGCCGGCTTTTCGAAGCTACAAACAACATGGCGGAATACGAGGCTCTACTACACGGTCTGCGGATCGCTAAGGAAATTGGGATCAAGCACATCATATGCTGCGGAGATTCCGGCCTGGTGGCACAACAAGTAGCCGGAACCTGGAACGCCAGAAACTCCTTTATGGCAGCTTACAGAGACGAAGTTGATGAGATCGCCAAGTGCTTCCTCGGATATGAAGTCAAGTACGTCCGGAGAGATGATAACAGAGCGGCTGATATCCTATCAAAGCTCGGATCCGGCAGGAAACCCATTCCTCCCGGAATTTTCCTTGAGCACCTACGGATACCCTCGATAAAGGGTGCTAACCCGGAAAACCCAGATGTGGCAGTATCTCCGGCTAAGGAGGTGATGGTAATCATTCCGGCTTGGACTAAGCCTTTCCTGGATTACCTTTTAGACCGCAATAAGTTGCCAGAGGATGAGGTCCTCGCGCGACAGGTCGTCAGACGAGCAAGATCCTACACAATAGTTGATGGACAGCTCTACAAACAAAGTGCAAACGGGGTATTTATGAAATGCGTCTCAAATCAAGATGGCATTGAAATCCTCAGAGAGATTCATGCTGGTGATTGCGGGCATCACGCCGCTCCCAGATCCCTCGTTGCAAAAGCTTTTCGGCAAGGATTTTAATGGCTCACAGCTAAAGAAGATGTTGAGAAATTAGTGAAAACCTGCCAAGGCTGTCAGTATTACGCTACTCAACCAAACGCTCCAGCTCAGGAGCTCAAGACCATCCCTATCACATGGCCGTTCGCGGTCTGGGAGCTTGATATGGTTCGGAAGCTGAAAAAATCATCTCCTGGCGGTTTTGAGTACCTTTTGGTCGCTATTGATAAGTTCAGTAAGTGGATCGAGGCAAAGCCAGTGAGAAAAACCGATGGTGCTACGGCACTAAAATTCGTCTACAGCCTCGTAATGAGATACAGCATCCCACACAACATAATCACAGATAATGGCACAAACTTTGCTCAAGGAGAATTAAAGGATTATTGTCATGACGTAGGGACCCGGCTTGACCTAGCATCTGTGGCGCATACGTAGTCCAATGGGTAGGTTGAGCGAGCCAATGGCCTCATACTAGCCGGAGTCAAGCCTCGCCTTGAAGAACCGCTGCATCGCGCAGCCGGAGCTTGGGCAGAGGAGTTAGATGCCGTTCTGTGGAGTCTATGAACTACCCCTAACAGATCAACAGGGTTTACACCTTTCTTCCTAGTATACGGATCTGAAGCAGTGCTTCCCTCTGACATCATCCACGACTCCCCGCGAGTTTCCTCCTACAGCGAAGATACAGCTGACGAGGCCAGACAATTATCTGTGGACCTGATCGAAGAAGCTCGAAATTTATCTGACCAGCGCTCCACCATTTACCAGCAGAAACTCAGACGCTACCATAGCCGTCGAGTTCGGAATCGCTCGTTTAGGGTAGGTGACCTGGTTCTCCGCCTTCGACAGGTGAAAGAGCATAAGTTGCAATCTCCATGGGAAGGACCCTTTGTCATTAGCAAAGCGCTACACAACGGATCATACTACCTTGTTGATTTCTGCGATAAAAAGGATAGACCTGCAAATTGGTACCGAAAACAAAAATGAGAGGATCTGGATGACATCTATGATGAGACAGATCATCCCTGGAATATAGCACAGCTACGTCCTTTCCACACTTAGAATTTTTTCGAATTACATACTCTGTAAAAGTTATACATGATCAATGAAATAAAGCATATGGTTCACTCTTTGAGTCTTTTACCTCCTTTACTTGTTCATTTTTAGATCGTGTATGTTTTCCGACTAAAACCGCAGAGCTGGATATTTCCACCTAGGAGTGTATGAAAGTTGTGATTTTCAAAATCGTCCTTTAGGACATAAGCTTAAGTTTTCTGGTGGAAAAGTTCTTCGTTGCGAACTCACGAATTCCTGGTAGCGATTTCCGGCACCTTGGCTGGGGGCTTGTTTCCGCGGTTATTGACAGATCGCCATTAGGCTTCGTCGCCGCAGGCGAGCATTTCCGGCTAAAGGTCTTCCGGCTCGTGGAAGGTCAAGTGAGCAAGCCGGAAAACTTAGAAACTAGCGCTTGCTTTTTCAAAGAACGAAACATGCATTCATAACATATAAAGGATCTCAGGATAAGTTTTCCGCATGCAGTCGTTTCGTCCCTAGCTACTTAAAAATATTTAAGTCTTATTACAAACCCACTCCGGGGTCAAAATGATGCATCTCATTGTTTTTTTTGACATGATCTACTCGGAGGCTTGTTCTTCGTCTTCTGAAGCTTCATAAGGAGTATCCTCGTCAGAGCCATCACCAGAGCCATCTTGGGAATGATTCGCGTTGGAGCTGGAGCCTTCTTCGACCTCTTCGTCATCTTCCTCGTCCTCGGTGTCGGACAAACCTTCAGGAAGCGCATGTTTGTTATACCAAAACGAGTGATCAACTCGCCTGGCAAACAACCTGTCGTATCCTCGGGTTTCCGTGAGGGCGGTTGCTTGCGCACAGTTGACGTGGGCGTAGTAGCTTCCTTGTGACGCTAAAGCACTCGTCCGTTGGGAACCCCAAGAGGAACGTATGATGTGTACAGCAGCAAGTTTTCCCTCAGTAAGAAACCAAGGTTTATCGAACCAGTAGGAGCCAAGAAGCACGTTGAAGGTTGATGGCGGCGGAGTGTAGTGCGGCGCAACACCAGGGATTCCGGCGCCAACGTGGAACCTGCACAACACAACCAAATTAGTTTGCCCCAACCTGACAGTGAGGTTGTCAATCTCACCGGCTTGCTGTAACAAAGGATTAGATGTATAGTGTGGAAGATGATGTTTGCAGAAAACAGTAGAACGAGTATTGCAAGTAGATTGTATTCGATGTAAAAGAATGGACCGGGGTCCACAGTTCACTAGTGGTGTCTCTCCCATAAGATAAATAGCATATTGGGTGAACAAATTACAGTTGGGAATTGACAAATAAAGAGAGCATAACAATACACATACATGTTATGATGAGTAGTGTGAGATTTAATTGGGCATTACGACAAAGTACATAGACCGCTATCCAGCATGCATCTATGCCTAAAAAGTCCACCTTCAGGTTATCATCCGAACCCCCTCCAATATTAAGTTCCAAACAACAAACGATTGCATTAAGTATGGTGCGTAATGTAATCAATAAATACATCCTTAGATATAGAATTGATGTTTTATCCCTAGTGGCAACAACACATCCACAACCTTAGAGGTTGCTGTCACTCCCCGCATTTAATGGAGGCATGAACCCACTATCGAGCATAAGTACTCCCTCTAGGAGTTAAAAGCAATGACTTGGCCACAGCCTCTACTAGCAACGGAGAGCATGCAAGATCATAAACAATACATAGATGATAGATTGATAATCAACATAGCATAGTATTCCATATTCATCAGATCCCAACAAACGCAACATGTAGCATTACAGATAGATGATCTTGATCATGTTAGGCAGCTCACAAGATCCAACAATGATAGCACAATGAGGAGAATACGACCATCTAGCTACTGCTATGGACCCATAGTCCAGGGGTGAACTACTCACACATCAATCCGGAGGCGACCATGGTGGTGTAGAGTCCTCCAGGAGATGATTCCCCTCTCCGGAAGGGTGCCGGAGGCGATCTCCTGAATCCCCCAAGATGGGATTGGCGGCGGCGGCGTCTCTGGAAGGTTTTCCGTATCGTGGCTCTCGGTACTGGAACTATCATCGACGAAGGCTTAAGTAGGCGGAAGGGTAGGTCAGGAGGCTGTTGCGGTCAAAACCCACCGGCGAGCAGCGACGGGCAACACAGGAGAGCCGGGAACAACTTAGGGCTGCGGCTGGCCCTGGTCCCTCCGAGCGACGGCCCGTAAAGACTCCGGCACGCACGTCCGATGCTGGTACAAGGGCGTGCCACCTGACCTATACCTGGTCAGGAAGGTGATGGAGATGCCTCGCTTAGTTTCCTGCATGGCATACACGTAAACATTAAATACGAGCCTCGATCGGCTCTCAGGTTGTCCTGTGAATCGGCTCAAGGAGCCGATCTACCCATGATTCGTACGGGGTGCACGAATATATGGTGGTCCTGCTTGATCAAGATAAAGCTAAAACGATCTACGACGATCTAGGGTTTTCACCGCATAATCGGATCATCCTACTCACGATTGGGCCTCGCGGCCACGCACGGTGATCGTAAGCCGATCCTAGATAGGGCCTAAAAACCAACACGAAGTTGATCCCCGGAACATCCTGTCTAGGATTAGCAAACGACACCCTACGTGCCGCTGGATCCTCCAACCCTTTGTAAGGCCTAACTATTGCAGATATTAAACTAATCCTTGAAGAACAAGGAGCAACCGTAACGGATCGGATCTACTAAATAAAGATCAAGCGGGGTGCCGCCCCTACACCTAAGATAGGTGTAAGGGCGGCTAGATGTATAAGGGTTGCACGACGATAGCATGTGATACGAGGAACAATGCTAACCCTAACACATCTAAGATAACTACGTTGCTCGCCATAAAAAAGGCTTCAGTACGAGCAACGCATGAACAACAAATAAGCTTATGCTGCCTAGATCGCAAGATGCGATCTAGGCAGCATGATGCTTACCGGAAGAAACCCTCGAGACGAAGGAGTTGGCGATGCGCCAAGATTGATTTGTGGTGAACGTTGGTTGTTCTTTATTTCATAAACCCTAGATACATATTTATAGTCCGTAGACTTTCTAACGTGGGAATAATCCCCACCGTGTACGAGATAAACTCTAACTAACCGACACGTATCCTACTATATTACAGATACACGGGCAAACTAGCCCAAACTTTGCATAACAGGCCGATTCACGTATTTCTTCTATGTATATTCTTCAAGTCCATCTTGATCGCGGCCCACCTTTGACTCGGTCAAATTCTGGTGATAACACATGCCCCCTGGTTTTGGAATTAATGATTCCAAAATCACTCTGTTTTCTCTTCGTCGGGTCATGTCATGGCAGAGCAGAACCGTCGCAGTGTCCTTCATCATGATACCTAGTCAACTTCTCTTCCTCGGAAACTGCAATGGCATTAAATCTCCACTAGGCTCTTCCTTATTTAACTGTGCCGATTGATTAGCCCTCTTCATCCCCTTCCCCTGTTCTGGCTATCGGTACCGAAAAAACCCTCTTTCCCTGTAGCAATGTCTTCCTCTTCCTCCGTCGCCTCCGGCCTCTCCCTCCAGTCTTACTCCTCGAGCGAGCCGGAGTGGAACTTTGATCATGTGCCAGACGGCCCACCCGAAGCACTCGTCAGGTCAGATGGCGACCTGCCTCTGACTGATGGGGAAGACGACCTCAAGTTCCTCATCGAAGGGGAGCTGATAAGCGAAAGCGAAGACGATCTCCATCCCTGGGTAAAGCCCACCACCTCCGACGGGAAGGAGGAAGAAGAAGAAGTAGAGGAAGAAGAGGAAAAGGAGGAGGATGATTCCTCCTCCTCTGCCAAGCATCCGCCGGCAAAGCGATTCCGCGCTTGGGCGGACAGCGAGGACGATGATGATGACGAGGAGGAAGAGGAAAAGGAGGAGGATGAATCCTCCTCTTCCACCGGATATCCGCCAACCAAACGCTTCCGCTCTTGGGCGGATAGCGAGGATGATGATGATGACGAGGAAGAAGAAGCTCCGGCCGAGGGCTGGGGCAGCAGCGACGAGGAGCTCCCTGAAAGCAGCGCCGACGGCAGCTACAACGGCGATGATGAGGACAACGACGACTCTTAGAACAGGGGCAAATTAGCGTAGGACTAGTAGTAGCAGTGCACTAGGCATCAGATCCCCCTTTTGAGAGCCATCGGCTCTTTCCTGTAAAGCCGCTCCTTTGAATTAATAAGAATTGTTCTTCTGATTTGACTTTCAATTAATTCAATGTCAAGCCTTCCGCTCGCCACACCAAGACCGATAGCAACGTATCGGATCAGATACCGATTAGACCGTCAGTCAAGCACTTCTCAAATTCAGACTGCGATTTGATATCTGATCATAATATTTCGCAATCGTCCAGCCGATGGTTGTTCATCGGCTGTTTTGAGAACCCAACCTCCTTCATTTTCTTGCAGTACCAGGATGGTCCAAACCCTGTAGCTAACGACGACTTCCCCTTCAACCTCCGCAGCTCTAGCAGCCTGCTTCTGCAATGACTCACCGCTTTTGGAGAAGGTTATGGTGCAAGGTCAGCCGATGCAACTCCAATCGGCTTCCGAAAACAGAGCGTCTACCAAATCAGCTGCCCCCCGAGCCTTACTTAAGGCGAGAATAGTGGCGAGGACACACAATTCAGTCCACGGGCCTTGAACTCAGGCAACTGAGACGAGACAGCCATCATGCAGAGGTCCTAGCCATTTCTACGAGCGTAGCTGAGAAGGTGGCCAACTTAGCCAGGCCGATAGGTACACCGGAGCCGATCACCTTTTTCTCCGCTGAAAGCCGACGAACCTCCAACAGCTTAATAGGACCCGGTCAAGATCCGTGTCTCGAACACGCAGCCGGTAGATCTTGTGTACGTGTACTAGAGTCGATGTCCGCGCATCGGCTTCGTTTCTTAGTTCTAAAGTCGATGTCCTTGCATCGGCTGTATATCATAAAGTTTTTTTTTACTGGACGATTTTACAATCGGCCCCCAACATTTCGCTGCACACATGTCCATCTACACACATGTTCATCTGCATATGCTCCTCTGACTAGATGCCCCCCGAGCCGAATCTGCCAGGGAACTGCAGATATCAGCTCTGTAGTTAACCAAGGCACTGTATTTGTACGTCGGCTCCGGTAGAACCAATGCTGATTTTCTTAACTCATCAGCCGATGTAAACCGTTGCCCAGTAGATCGATGTTGAACACAAGCAAAACATGTGGTGAGGATAAATTTTGGCCGATTGCTGGAATCGGCCTCCATACTGAATCGCTCAATGAAGGTTTTGTAATGTTCCTTCATAGATCTTTGGGGCCGATCCAAAGGATCGGCCTCGCCACGTTTGTCCATAAGTTTGTTCTTGCTACACGGTTAGGCCGGTGGATAAGACCAGCCTAACCCTGCCCTTTGTCACGTCGATGCGCTCGCAGTCGTCCAAATTGATACCTGAGAGTGGCTCTTGGCCTGCTGTTTCCCAAGCGTTCATGCCAGCCGTTGAAACCTCGGCTGAGTCATCGGCCTGGACGACCTCTACCTCATCTCCATCCCACTGTATTACGCATTGGTGCATCGTGGAGGGAATGCAGCAGTTGGCGTGGATCCAATCTCTCCCTAGCAGAACAGCATAGGTGCTCTTGCTATCAACGATGAAGAACGTCGTAGGGATGGTTTTCCTTCCTACGGTCAGATCCACGTTCAGAACACCTTGTGCGTCAGACGCTTGGCCGTTGAAATCGCTCAATGTCACGTTGGTCTTGATCAGATCCGAGCTAGAGCGTCCCAATCGACGTAGCATGGAGTATGGTATAATGTTGACTACCGCTCCGGTGTCCACCAGCATCTTGTTGACAGGCCTCCCATCGATATAACCTCGTAAGTACAGGGCCTTCAGATGTCTGTAGCTTCTTTCTCGTGGCTTCTCAAAGATAACCGGCCGCGGGCCGCAGTCAAGTTGTGCCACAGGTGCCTCGTCTAATCCTAGAGCGCTGAACTCCGTAGGAAGGATGAACACCATGTTTGTGCCAGCCGATGTTTCGTCATCGGCTTTCCTTTGCTTGGGGCGCCACTCCATTTTTCGTGGTCGACCCTCTTCATCCAGGATTCGCTGAATTTTCACGGCCAGATCAGGCCGTGCCTTCCTTAGCGTGTGCAGGTATAACCTTTCGGCTTCCTCCAAGCCACGCAGTCACTGAACCCTACGCTTTTGGGAACGGCTGAGTCCATCAGGGCACCACCTTGGCTGGTGGTACCTGTCTTCTTCTTCACTGTCTTCCAAATCCTCGAGATCTTCTACTCGAGGGGACTCAGCGTGTTTGCTTCGGGGTGGGAGAGGCCCTAAGCGTTGGAATACGGACACGTTAGCTGCCTCCTTCTTCTGTTTACATTCTGGGCAATTGCCGATTGTAGGCAATCGGCTCATTCCTGAATCCCAGCAGTGTCTGAAGAAGGGGCAGTCCTAGTGCCTATCTTCGTCGTCTTGCTCCCTTGCCTTTTCCTTGGCACGGCGCTCGTACTCCTCCTCATCGCGATCATGCCGACGATGTCTTCTGGCTTCTCTAGCCAGACGCTCTCTTTCATCATCATCGCTGGATCGTCGGCGTTGGTCATACTGACTCACATACTTGTTGAGGAGGTGATCAGAGAGAGGTCGTTGATATCTTACATTCCTCACTTCTCCCTCTGTGATGTAGCGCTTGCCGTCGTGCCGGAGCCGATCGCGTGGAGCGGCCTCCTCTGTGTCCTTGCTACGAGAGCAGCTGCCCTCATCTCCGTCCTTGCCAGCGCGGTGTCCAGGTTCTACCATGTTGATGTTGAACGAGGATCCTGGCTGGCCACCTTCAGGGTAAGTGCACTCCACCATGTTAACGACGGGGAAGGGGTGGGTGTCGACCTTCATGGCGTACTGGTTGAAAATCAGACGTCCTTGTTCTATCGCCATTTGGATCCGCCGACGCCACACCCTGCGGTCGTTGGTGGCATGGGAGGCCGAGTTATGCCATTTGCGGTATGGCTTTCCGTTCAGCTCCTCGTACCGTGGGGATTTTGAGGCCTTCGGGTATCTTCAACTGCTTCTCCTTGAGTAGGAGGTCGAAGATTTGCTCGGCTTTGGTCACGTCAAAATCAAACCCTCCGGGCGGACCCGGTGGCTTAACCCATTTGCAGGACACGGGGGTTGCCCCCGAGTCCATTCAGCCACTCGCTACCTCTTGATCTCCCGCGAGCCTTCGTCTCCGTCTCGCCTCAACCAGGACTACCGCACGCTTGAATTTGTCCCGGTACAAGTCCGGATGGCGTTGTTCATATGCCGACAGCTTTCGAACCATGTGCGCCGGTGAAGGGTAGTCCGCTTGAGAGGCCATGTCCTTGATTGGTGATGCAAGGCCCACCACCGCCAACTCGATCGCTTCCTTTCGGTCACACGAACCGAATAACATCGGTTCCTAAGATTTCGAAGCGCCGGATGTATTCTCGCCACGGCTTCTCCACGCTTCGACGTATTTGTGCTAGATCGGCAAGGCCGGACTCGGAAGCGTCCGAGTGATACCGCATGTGGAACTGTTCTTCCAATCGCTTCCAAGTCCGGATCGAGTCCGGTGGCAACGAAGTGTACCACCCGAAAGCCGATCCTATGAGGGATCGTGCGAAGAACCTCACGCGTAGCTCGTCTCGCTCGCCGAGATCGTGCCCAGCTTGTGCCAAATATCGGCTCACATGCTCGATGGAGCTGGAACCATCCGATCCATTGAACTTGGAGAAATCAGGGAGCCGATATTTGGGTGGTAGCGGGATCAACTCGTACTCGTTGGGGTACGGCTTGGAATAGCCGATTGTCCTCCTTTTCGGCACCATGCCGAACTGGTCTCTCAGTATGGTACTGATTTGATCCGCGGTGCTGGCTGCAGGAGTCGAACTCTGAAGATTCGCCGGGGTGGCGTACTTAGCTAGCCATGCTTGCTTTTCCAGCTCTGAGCCAACTGCAGGAGCTGAGCTCTGGAGGTTTGTCGGAGTGGCATATTTAGCTAGCCACGTCTGCTTCTCAAGATCTGTCGCTGAAGTTCCTCCTCGCTTTTCGAAGTCCCCGCCGTTGCAGCTCGGTTTGTGAGTGCCCGATTCATCGGCAGTCTGGCACGTATGTGCACGTGTATCCGTGAGGGATCTCCTTAGGCGCCTCGTACAAAAACTGGTAGTCGCTAGGGTCACCACCGATCTTGTAGACGACGAATGCCGGTGAATTTGGCACTTCTGGTGCTGCCAACGCAAATGGCATCGGTGGACGGGACTGGAGTGGCATCTCTCCCTGGTATGTCCCGAGAGCTGGTCCTGACGGAGAGTATTGACGACTCATGATTTCCTGGATCACTCGAAGAGCAACACGCTCCAAAGTGTTCACCAGGTTCTCGCAGTGGCGGTGTAGCGAGTGAGCCACCATGTAGTTAATCTCCCGACGAAGGGACCTGGTGCGTTCTTCTGATGGGGCAGACAGGTCTATTCCATCGAGCGCACCTTGAGGCGAGAACCCTTTCCACCTGATGCCATGTGAACGGGTTCTGTGAAACGAGCCGATGAGGTCGGCTTCGAGGATCGTTTTGACCTCGTCATACTTCTTCTTGAGCTCCTCGGTCAGATCCTCGTACATGACTGGAGTGTCGTTCGCCATCTCAGATGTAGATGGCGATGTGGTTGATGTAGAAGATTGTCCCACCGGGCGTGCCAGAATGTGTTGCGGTCAAAACCCACCGGCGAGCAGCGACGGGCAACACAGGAGAGCCGGGAACAACTTAGGGCTGCGGCTGGCCCTCGGTCCCTCCGAGCGACGGCCCGTAAAGACTCCGGCACGCACGTCCGATGCTCGGTACAAGGGCGTGCCACCCGACCTATACCTGGTCGTGAAGGTGATGGAGATGCCTCGCTTAGTTTCCTCGCATGGCATACACGTAAACATTAAATACGAGCCTCGATCGGCTCTCAGGTTGTCCTGTGAATCGGCTCAAGGAGCCGATCTACCCATGATTCGTACGGGGTGCACGAATATATGGTGGTCCTGCTTGATCAAGATAAAGCTAAAACGATCTACGACGATCTAGGGTTTTCACCGCATAATCGGATCATCCTACTCACGATTGGGCCTCGCGGCCACGCACGGTGATCGTAAGCCGATCCTAGATAGGGCCTAAAAACCAACACGAAGTTGATCCCCGGAACATCCTCGTCTAGGATTAGCAAACGACACCCTACGTGCCAGCTGGATCCTCCAACCCTTTGTAAGGCCTAACTATTGCAGATATTAAACTAATCCTTGAAGAACAAGGAGCAACCGTAACGGATCGGATCTACTAAATAAAGATCAAGCGGGGTGCCACCCCTACACCTAAGATAGGTGTAAGGGAGGCTAGATGTATAAGGGTTGCACGACGATAGCATGTGATACGAGGAACAATGCTAACCCTAACACATCTAAGATACTACGTTGCTCGCCATCAAAAAGGCTTCAGTACGAGCAACGCATGAACAACAAATAAGCTTATGCTGCCTAGATCGCAAGATGCGATCTAGGCAGCATGATGCTTACCGGAAGAAACCCTCGAGACGAAAGAGTTGGCGATGCGCCAAGATTGATTTGTGGTGAACGTTGGTTGTTCTTTATTTCATAAACCCTAGATACATATTTATAGTCCGTAGACTTTCTAACGTGGGAATAATCCCCACCGTGTACGAGATAAACTCTAACTAACAGACACGTATCCTACTATATTACAGATACACGGGCAAACTAGCCCAAACTTTGCATAACAGGCCGATTCACGTATTTCTTCTATGTATATTCTTCAAGTCCATCTTGATCGCGGCCCACCTCTGACTCGGTCAAATTCTGGTGGTAACAGAGGTGTCACGGGGGCCCCACACGACAGGGCGGCGCGGCCCCACCCTTGGCGGCGCGGCCCTGGTGTGGCGGCGCCTCGTGGCCCCACTTCGTCTCTCCCTAGGTCTTCTGGAAGCTTCGTGGAAAAATAGGACCCTGGGCGTTGATTTCGTCCAATTCCGAGAATATTTCCTTACTAGGATTTCTGAAACCAAAAACAGCAGAAAACAAAGAATCGGCTCTTCGGCATCTCGTTAATAGGTTAGTGCCGGAAAATGCATAATAATGACATATAATGTGTGTAAAACATGTGAGTATCATCATAAAAGTAGCATGGAACATAAGAAATTATAGATACGTTGGAGACGTATCAAGCATCCCCAAGCTTAGTTCCTACTCGTCCCGAGTAGGTAAACGATAACAAAGATAATTTCTGAAGTGACATGCTATCATAACCCTGATCAATACTATTGTAAGCACATGTAATGAATGCAGCGATTCGAAGCAATGGTAAATGTAATGAGTAAACAATTGAATCATATAGCAAAGACTTTTCATGAATAGTACTTTCAAGACAAGCATCAATAAGTCTTGCATAAGAGTTAACTCATAAAGCAATAATTTCATGGTAAAGGCATTGAAGCAACACAAAGGAAGATTAAGTTTCAGCGGTTGCTTTCAACTTGTAACATGTATATCTCATGGATATTGTCAACATAAAGTAATATAACAAGTGCAATATGCAAGTATGTAGGAATCAATGCACAGCTTAACACAAGTGTTTGCTTCTTGAGATAGAAGGAAATGGGTAAACCGACTCAACAATAAAAGTAGAAGAAAGGCCCTTCACGAGAGGGAAGCATGGATTGCTATATTTGTGCTAGAGCTTTTATTTTGAAAACAAGAAACAATTTTGTCAACGGTAGTAATAAAGCATATGTATCATGTAAATTATATCCTACAAGTTGCAAGCCTCATGCATAGTATACCAATAGTGCCTGCACCTCGTCCTAATTAGCTTAGATTTACATGGATTATCATAGCATAGCATATGTTTTAACCAAGTGTCACAATGGGGTACCTCTATGCCGCCTGTACAAAGGTCTAAGGAGAAAGTTTGCATTGGATTTCTCGCTTTTGATTATTCTCAACTTAGCCATCCATACCGGGACAACATAGACAACAGATAATGGACTCCTCTTTAATGCATAAGCATTCAACAACAGATAATATTCTCATAAGAGATTGAGGTTTGTTGTCCAAACTGAAACTTCCACCATGAATCATGGCTTTAGTTAGCGGCCCAATGTTCTTCTCTAACAATATGTATACTCAAACCATTTGATCATGATAAATCACCCTTGCTTCAGACAAGACGAACATGCATAGCAACTCACATGATATTCAACAAAGTGTTAATGGCGTCCCCAGGAACATGGTTATCGCTCAACAAGCAACTTATAAGAGATAAGATGCATAAGTACATATTCAATACCACAATAGTTTTTAGGCTATTTGTCCCATGAGCTATATATTGCAAATATAAAGAATGGAAATTTTTAAAGGTAGCACTCAAGCAATTTACTTTGGAATGGCGGAGAAATACCATGTAGTAGGTAGGTATGGTGGACACAAGTGGCATAGTGTTTGGCTCAAGGATTTTGGATGCATGAGAAGTAATCCCTCTCGATACAAGGTTTAGGCTAGCAAGGTTGTTTGAAGCAAACACAAGTATGAACCGGTACAGCAAAACTCACATAAAAGACATATTGTAAGCATTATAAGACTCTATACCGTCTTCCTTGTTGTTCGACTCTTACTAGAAAATATCTAGACCTTAGAGAGACCAATTATGCAAACCAAATTTTAGCAAGCTCTATGTATTTCTTCATTAATGGGTGCAAAGTATATGATGCAAGATCTTAAACATGAGCACAACAATTGCCAAGTATCAAATTATTCAAGATATTATACCAATTACCACATGTAGCATTTCCCGTTTCCAATCATATAACAATTTAACGAAGCAGTTCAACCTTCACCATGAATATTATGAGTAAAGCCTAAGGACATATTTGTCCATATGCAACAGCGGAGTGTGTCTCTCTCCCACACAATGAATGCTAGGATCCAACTTTATTCAATCAAAGCAAAAAAAAGAACATACAGACGCTCCAAGTAAAGCACATAAGATGTGATGGAATAAAAATATAGTCTCACTAGAGGAACCTGATAATGTTGTCGATGAAGAAGGGGATGCCTTGGGCATCCCCAAGCTTAGACGCTTGAGTCTTCTTGAAATATGCAGGGGTGAACCACCGGGGCATCCCCAAGCTTAGAGCTTTCACTCTCCTTGATCATATTGTATCATCCTCCTCTCTTGATCCTTGAAAACTTCCTCCACACCAAACTCAAAACAAACTCATTAGAGGATTAGTGCCTAATCAAAATTTCACATGTTCAGAGGTGACACAATCATTCTTAACACTTCTGGACATTGCACAAAGCTACTGAAAGTTAATGGAACAAAGAAATCCATCAAACATAGCAAAACAGGCAATGCGAAATAAAAGGCAGAATCTGTCAAAACAGAATAGTCCGTAAAGACGTATTTTTCTGGGGCACCAGACTTGCTCAAATGAGAAAACTCAAAACTAATGAAAGTTGCGTACATATCTGAGGATCACGCACGTAAATTGGCATAATTTTCTGAGTTACCTACAGAGAATTCAACCCAAATTCGTGACAGCAAGAAAATCTGTTTCTGCGCAGTAATCCAAATCTAGTATGAACCTTTGATTAGAGACTTTACTTGGCACAACAATGCAATAAAACTAAGATAAGGAGAGGTTGCTACAGTAGTAACAACTTCCAAGACTCAAATATAAAACAAAGTACTGTAGTAAAATAATGGGTTGTCTCCCATACGCGCTTTTCTTTAACGCCTTTCAGCTAGGCGCAGAAAGTGTGTATCAAGTGTTATCAACAGATGAAGCATTGACATTCTTACCAGGGGTTTTGCTACCCTTCTTACTCTTTGGTTTAGGGAATATATGATGGCATCCAGGTATGGAGGAACTTAGAGTGCCTTTTTCCACATCTATGATTGCTCCGAAGAGCTTTAGCAGGGATCTTCCAAGTGTGATTCGTCCTGTACCTACACATTCAATAACGAGATAATCAGTGGATACTATTTTTCCAAGAAGGTTTGTGAATACTCCTTCAGCTATTCCCTTGGGAATTATAACAGAGTTATCAATGAGAGTTATTCCTTCTCCTCCTTTGGTAAGTCCCCAGAGTGTCAAAGATTTATAAATACTTTCAGGCATAAGGCAAAATTCAGTTATAATATCACAACGAGCATCAAAAAATTTACCATCAATAGTAACTTTAATAGTGGGGTCCCACATTGATGGTTCAAAGTTTATTGGAACATAATCAAAATTCTCACGAATCCGACCATACCCTTCTTTTAAGCAAGATACATTTGTCTCAAGAGTGTTCAATCTATTATAAATACTAACAAGGGATGGATCATAATTATTAGTGGAACTAGATGATGCAACCAATTTCTTTATGGCATTAAAAGCTTGATCCCCATCACAGTGAAGGAAATCTCCTCCCACTAAAGCATCTAAAGCATATCTATAACGAAGAATAAGCCCAAAATAAAAATTACTAAGAAGCAAACTTAGCGTCATTTTAGGTTCAGTTTTACTATAAGAATCAAAAATTCTAGACCAAGCTTCTTTAAAGCTCTCTTCACATCCTTGTTTAAAAGTGAAAATCGATTCCTCAGGTGATAGAGTAACAACTATGGGACTAGTCATGATAACAAAACTAAGGTAAATGCAAGTAACTAAATTTTTTGTGTTTTTGATATAGCAAACAAGACAGTAAATAAAGTAAAACTAGCAACTATTTTTGTGTGTGTTTTGTTTTAGTGCAGCAAACAAAGTAGTAAATAAAAGTAAAGGAAGACAAAAACAAAGTAAAGAGATTGGAAGTGGAGACTCCCCTTGCAGCGTGTCTTGATCTCCCCGGCAACGGCGCTAGAAAAAGAGCTGCTTGCGCACAATTGACGTGGGCGTAGTAGCTTCCTTGTGACGATAAAGCACTCGTCCGTTGGGAACCCCAAGAGGAAGGTATGATGTGTACAACAGCAAGTTTTCTCTCAGTAAGAAACCAAGGTTTATCGAACCAGTAGGAGCCAAGAAGCACGTTGAAGGTTGATGGCGGCGGAGTGTAGTGCGGCGCAACACCAGGGATTCCGGCGCCAACGTGGAACCTGCACAACACAACCAAATTACTTTGCCCCAACGTGACAGTGAGGTTGTCAATCTCACCGGCTTGCTGTAACAAAGGATTAGATGTATAGTGTGGAAGATGATGTTTGCAGAAAACAGTAGAACGAGTATTGCAGTATATTGTATTCGATGTAAAAGAATGGACCGGGGTCCACAGTTCACTAGTGGTGTCTCTCCCATAAGATAAATAGCATGTTGGGTGAACAAATTACAGTTGGGAAATTGACAAATAAAGAGAGCATAACAATGCACATACATGTTATGATGAGTAGTGTGAGATTTAATTGGGCATTACAACAAAGTACATAGACCGCTATCCAGCATGCATCTATGCCTAAAAAGTCAACCTTCAGGTTATCATCCGAACCCCCTCCAGTATTAAGTTGCAAACAACAGACGATTGCATTAAGTATGGTGCGTAATGTAATCAACAAATACATCCTTAGATGTAAAATTGATGTTTTATCCCTAGTGGCAACAACACATCCACAACCTTAGAGGTTGCTATCACTCCCCAAGATTTAATGGAGGCATGAACCCACTATCGAGCATAAGTACTCCCTCTTGGAGTTACAAGCAATGACTTGGCCAGAGCCTCTACTAGCAACAGAGAGCATGCAAGATCATAAACAACACACAGATGATAGATTGATAATCAACATAGCATAGTATTCCATATTCATCAGATCCCAACAAACGCAACATGTAGCATTACAGATAGATGATCTTGATCATGTTAGGCAGCTCACAAGATCCAACAATGATAGCACAATGAGGAGAAGACGACCATCTAGCTACTGCTATGGACCCATAGTCCAGGGGTGAACTACTCACACATCAATCCGGAGGCGACCATGGCGGTGTAGAGTCCTCCGGGAGATGATTCCTGATACGTCTCCGACGTATCGATAATTTCTTATGTTCCATGCCACATTATTGATGTTATCTACATGTTTTATGCACACTTTATGTCATATTCGTGCATTTTCTGGAACTAACCTATTAACAAGATGCCGAAGTGCCGCTTGTCGTTTTCTCTGTTTTTGGTTTCAGTAAATCCTAGTAAGGAAATATTCTCGGAATTGACGAAATCAAAGCCCAGGGGCCTATTTTCTCACGAAGCTTCCGTAAGTCCGAAGGAGAGACGAAGAGGGGCCACGGAGGGGCCACACCATAGGGCGGCGCGGCCCCCCCTTGGCCGCGCCGGCCCGTAGTGTGGGGCCCCCGTGCCGCCTCTTGACCTGCCCTTCCGCCTATAAAAAGTCTCCGTGACGAAACCCCCAGCACCGAGAACCACGATACGGAAAACCTTCCGCAGACGCCGCCGCCGCCGATCCCATCTCGGGGATCCAGAGATCGCTCCGGCACCCTCGCCGGAGAGGGGATTCATCTCCCGGAGGACTCTACGCCGCCATGGTCGCCTCCGGAGTGATGTGTGAGTAGTCTACCCCTGGACTATGGGTCCATAGCAGTAGCTAGATGGTTGTCTTCTCCCCATTGTGCTATCATTGTCGGATCTTGTGAGCTGCCTAACATGATCAAGATCATCTATCCGTAATTCTATATGTTGCGTTTGTTGGGATCCGATGAATAGAGAATACTTGTTATGTTGATTATCAAAGTTATGTCTATGTGTTGTTTATGATCTTGCATGCTCTCCGTTATTAGTAGATGCTCTCGGCCAAGTTGATGCTAGTAACTCCAAGAGGGAGTATTTATGCTCGATAGTGGGTTCATGTCTCTCGTGAATCTGGAGGAGTGACAAGAACCACTAAGGTTACGGATGTGCTGTTGCCACTAGGGATAAAACATTGGTGCTATGTTCAAGGATGTAGTCACCGATTACATTACGCGCAATACTTAATGCAATTGTCTCGTTGTTAGCAACTTAATACCGGAGGGGGTTCGGATGATAACCTCGAAGGTGGACTTTTAGGCATAGATGCAGCTTGGATGACTGGTCTATGTACTTTGTCGTAATGCCCAATTAAATCTCACTATACTCATCATGATATGTATGTGCATGGTCATGCTCTCTTTATTTGTCAATTGCCCAACTCGTAATTTGTTCACCCAACATGCTGTTCGTCTTATGGGAGAGACACCTCTAGTGAACCGTGGACCCCGGTCCAATTCTCTTTACCGAAATACAATCTACCGCAATATTGTTCTACCGTTTTCTCGCAAACAATCATCTTCCACACAATACGGTTAACTCTTTGTTACAGCAAGCCGGTGAGATTGACAACCTCACCGTTTCGTTGGGGCAAAGTACTTTGGTTGTGTTGTGCAGGTTCCACGTTGGCGCCGGAATCCCCGGTGTTGCGCCGCACTACATCCCGCCGCCATCAACCTTCAACGTGCTTCTTGGCTCCTCCGGTTCGATAAACCTTGGTTTCTTTCCGAGGGAAAACTTGCCGCTGTGCGCATCATACCTTCCTCTTGGGGTTGCCCAACGAACGTGTGAAATACAAGCCATCAAGCTAAATTTCCGGCGCCGTTGCCGGGAGATCAAGACACGCTGCAAGGGGAGTCTCCACTTCTCAATCTCTTTACTTTGTTTTTGTCTTGCTTAGTTTTATTTACTACTTTGTTTGCTGCACTAAATCAAAATACAAAAAAATTAGTTGCTAGTTTTACTTTATTTGCTATCTTGTTTGCTATATCTAAAACACAAAAAAATTAGTTTACTTGCATTTACTTTATCTAGTTTGCTTTATTTACTCGTTGCTAAAATGGCCAACCCCGAAAATACTAAGTTGTGTGACTTCACAACCACAAATAATAATGATTTCTTATGCACACCTATTGCTCCACCTCGCTACTACAGCAGAATTCTTTGAAATTAAACCTCGCTTTACCGAATCTTGTTATGCGAGAGCAATTTTCTCGGTGTTAGTTCCGATGATGCCGC
>NC_061512.1:174901287-174970796 GCF_022539505.1 Lolium rigidum | reverse complement strand
TGAAATATATCAATGAATAACAGCAAATTATGATATAAAATAGTGATGCAAATTGGACGTATCACACTCACACACCGGCAACAGTGCTAGGAAATAGCTTAGTAGTCGGAGGATGTGAATACCTTTTATCTTACCTCCCCGGCAACGGCGCCAGAAAATAGCTTGATGTCTACGCACGCTTCTATTCCTGTAGACAGTGTTGGGCCTCCAAGAGCGAGAGGTTTGTAGAACAGCAGCAAGTTTCCCTTAAGTGAATCACCCAAGGTTTATCGAACTCAGGGAGGTAGAGGTCAAAGATATCCCTCTCAAGCAACCCTGCAATTAAGATACAAGAAGTCTCTTGTGTCCCCAACACACCTAATACACTTGTCAGATGTATATGTGCACTAGTTCGACGAAGAGATAGTGAAATACAAGTAATATGGATGATTATAAGTAGTAATTGCAATCTGAAATAAAAATGGTAGCAAGCGAACATGTAGCAGAACTTGTTGGAAACGGTGTTTCAATGCTTAGAAACAAGGCCTAGGGATCATACTTTCACTAGTGGACACTCTCAACAATGATCACATAAATAAATAACTTCTCTTCACTTGTGCTACTTTCTCACACTCTCTTGTTGGATAACAAACACCATTCATTGTGTAGGGCTATAAAAGCACACCTCAAGCCGGAGTAAACAAGCTCCACAACATCCGGAGTTCATATTAAAGTAACCTCTAGAGTGCATTATAGACCGTTGCAATTTATACCGAGTAGTAACATAGCATACACACTGTCAACAATAGCTATGAAAGGGGAATAGATCACATCAATACTATCATAGTAATAGTTAACTTCATAATCTACAAGAGCTAACAATCATAACCTACACCAAGTACTACATGATGCACACACTGTCAACATTACATCATGGAGGAGGAATAGACTACTTTAATAACATCACTAGAGTAGCACATAGATTAATAGTGATACAAAGCTCATGATCACATAAAGATCACACCATGGGAGAGAGAGATGAACCACATAGCTACCGGTAGAGCCCTCAGCCTCGGGGGAGAACTACTCCCTCCTCATCATGGGAGACAGCAATAGCGATGAACATGGCGGTGGTGTCGATGGAGATGACTCCGGGGGCAATTCCCCGTCCCGGCAGGGTGCCGGAAAAGAGACTTCTGTCCCCCGAAACGGAGTTTCGCGATGGCGGCGGCGCCACTGGAGTCTTTCTGGAATTTCGTCGATTGGTATAGGGTTTTTGCGTCACGAGGGATTATATAGGCGAAGAGACGATGTCGGTGGAGTCCCGAGGGGCCCACCCCATAGGGTGGGGCGACCACCCCTCTGGCCGCGCTGGCCTATGGTGTGGAGGCCCTGGGCCTCCCCTGGCTTGCCCTTCTGGCTCTGTGAGTCTTCTGGCGAAATAGAATTTCTGTGATTTTTCTGGATTTTTCCGAGCACTTTGATTTTTGGGCCTTTTCTGCAATAAACAGACATAATAAACATAAACTGGCACTGTGGCATCTTGTTAATAGGTTAGTCCAATAAATGCTATAATATGATATAAAGTGCATATAAAACATGTAGCTATTGGCATAAAACTAGCATGGAACATAAGAAATTATAGATACGTTGGAGACGTATCACGCGGCGCCGCTACTCGGTCGTTACGATCGGCGACGGCGGCGCGAGCATCTCCGCCTGCTCGCGCGTCCAAACGTTGTCGAAGTTCATGTGCCGGCGGGGACGGCCGAGGCGCCACGCGACGGTGTCGTAGGCTCGCGCCGCCTCATGCGCGGTGTTGAAGGTTCCGAGTCGGATCCGCTCCTCGCCGGAGCGGCCGCTCGGCCGCGCGCGGACGCCGCGGTAGCCGGAGGCGAAGCGGCGGCGCGGAGGCATGGCGCCGGAGGCGGAGGCATGGCGCCGGAGGCGGAGGCGGACCGGAGACGGAGGCGGACCGTCGGCGCGGAGGCAGAGCGCTAGGGGAGAGAGAGCGAGACGGAGCGACACGCGGAAGTTTCAGGCAGTTGGCGAGTTCGCGCGTGTCGCGTTTATAGCGCGCGCGGCAGCGCACGCGGCAACTTTTCCGCGTGGGATGGCGCAAACGCGCGGGCCCGGCAAAATTTTTACCTCGCGCGCCCTTTTTCCGCGTCTGCTGGAGCTTCGCGCGGGCGCCTGCACATGCCAAACAGGCGGTTTTTTTTTGCCGCGCGCGCCCGCTGGAGATGCTTAATGTGTTAGCTGTGGCGATCCTCGCACCACAGCTCGATCCTAGTAGTGGTGAAGCATCAACAGCCGAAATATAACTACTCATTAGTTAACTACTGCTAACTGTAGGGTTTTGCGAATTAGAGGATTACTTGTATCCAAGACTGATGCATATCAAATTGTTCCAACTTGCTTCAGTTAAGACATTAATATTATAAAACTATACAAATAATAAGAAAAGAAAAAGATTATTCGGTTTGGTGCTACTGCTAAAAGCAAATAGACATGATCACTAGAAACAGTGTCCGGCTAAAAACTGCAGATCTCAATGGGCAAATGGAAGAAGGAAATACAATTCCTGAACAGGTGTCGGCATGTTTTTGCCGCTAGCGTACTCCATCGAGAACTTGAAACCATCACATGCAGCTAGCTACGCGAGGTGTATTTTCCTGCTGGTACACTGATCATCAAAGCAACGACGCACGATTTTCTGTATCACTGTTTGTTCCTATCACATCACATCTTGGTTTTCTAGTCAGTACTAGGCGGATTCATGATGACATCAGGATGTGCAATGTTAAAGTTGAACCTGTTCCGCACTTGGAGCATCAGAGACGGGATGCTCTGCATCAGATGGAGGTACTCGGGTGTTGTCCCAACCATCTTGAAATTCTCACCTTTGGCGAGGAAATCAAAGCACCTGACTTTGAGCTTGGAGCAGGCGCGCTCCTCGGCTAGCGCCAGCATCGAGACCACGGTGTCTACGGTGGTGAAGTCGTCGCACAGCTTCCGCTCGCAGAGGCCCTTTAGCCTCTCTACCCCGTACCTGTCGGCAGCTACAAGGAGATGCTGGTGGTCGACCGCCGAGAGAGGGTCCTCCCCCTTCTCGTCAGAGTTGGGCAAGGAACCGTGGTACATGTAATGTAGCATGTATCTGAACGTGGATGCCTTGACGTCATGGATTGTGATGGACGTCATCTTGCTCTCGGCCATGGGGCCGTAGAGCTCTGCTCTGAAGACCGGCGACCGGGCGGCGAGCACGAGGCGGTGCGCGCTGAAGCTCTCCCCGTCAACGTCGAAGCGCACATCGGTGAGGTCCAGGTTATCCAGCATGGTGGCCAGACCATGGCCTAAATCCGTGAGCTCCTCCTCGTTGAGTGGCGCTGGAGCCGACGAAGGTTTATTCCCGCCCATGGTGGTGACGATGTCCACGGAGCAGAGCAGGACGAAGTAGTCGTCCACCACGCAGAACTTCTCGACGTCCTCCCTCGTCGCCCTGAGCGAGCAGCCCCCGCTGATAGAGTCGGAGGCGTCCATGGCGCTGGCCTTCCCCACCGAAGGCGCCGGCGACCCGGCCCTGTCGAGCAGAACCATGTGGGCGGCCACGCTGACGCCCGCCAGCGCCGGGTGCGAGGCTGGCAGCTTATGCCGCACCATGAGGCTGAGCGAGATCTGGTCCGCGCCCATCATCGGCCAGCGGTACGCGTCGCACGTGTATCCTGCGACGCCGACGGCGGTGCTGGTGCGTGATAACCGGTGGGGGGAGTTCTTGCTGGCCGAGTTTCTTACCCGGAGCTGGAAGACTAGGCGAGCGTCTCTCGCAGGGACGATGTCCAACTCGCGTGAATCGCCTTCGCCCATCGCGCCAGGGGCGGGCCCACTTCAATTCAAGGGTATTCAAGTGAATACCCAAAAAATTTGACAAAAAACTACATATATATATTCATAGGAGGTATATATATATGAAAAACAGAAAAACTAGAGACATAGCCAAGCATGCGGTGCAAAACAGAAAAAAAGCCTACCAATCTGTACGTAGCCCAACTAAATCTGGCCCAATTAGCACCCTGTCCACTCCACCGAGCTGCCCACGAACGCCAAGGCCAAGCGACAGACTCCAGAACTCTTTCGCGTAACTTCCTCCTCGGCTCCTACCCGAGCGCCCCTGAATCCTCAACCATCCTAGAATCTGGACGCTCGTTGGCGTCAGGAAATCGAACCCTAGAAGACGGCGACGGCGGCCGCTGTCGACATCAACGAGACGACGACGGAATCCCGAGTTCCCGACCAGCATCTCCCCGCATCCTCATTCCTCATCCCCAAAGGTACATCAAGAATTCAATTCCGGCTTCAGATCACCATCTCCTTTAATTTTTATTTTTGGTTTTGGGAAATTTCTAGATGAGGATAAGCTCCTTTAAATACGTACCCTGTTCATGTATGCTGGAAGTATTTGAGTCATCTTCACCTAGGCAATCTCAATTCTCAATACGGACCCTGTTCATGTATGCTGGAAGTATTTGAGTCATCTTCACCTAGGCAATCTCATTCACATATGCACCTGGGAAAAAATTCTAGAAAGATTTTGCTGCAATCTCATTCACATCTGCACCTGGGCAATTTTTTGCCAAACACAAAATTCTGTAGTTAAGATGTGTGCCTGTATGTATGTTTTGTAAATGTATTATCCCACTTCCCCAAACCTTAGTAATTATTGATTTGAAGGAGGCTCCAAATTCAGTATATCTAATTGCTGTTTTTGTTTTGTTTAATTTCTGTAGGTTGCATTTGACCTGAACATGAAGAGAAAGATAGGAGCAGGAGCTGCTGTTGATTTGAAATCCTTTATGGAAAGAGCTGCAGCAAAGAAGAAACAAACTCAAACTGAAAATCAATGCAATCAATTGGTGATATTCCAAGGGCTAGATGGCAGTGAGAGTGGGACAAGTATGCCAGTGCCACCAGAACCGGAGATAGCTGCTAGTATAGAGCGGGAGAATGAGGAAATATCAGAAGGTGATGAATCAAGTGATAGTGACGAATATGATGATGATGGTGTTTATGACATTGAGCCTGATCCTGGATTGAGGACTCCAATATCAGGATATGATGTCAACATCCAAGATTCAGTTAGGAGGGCATACATCGTATTGGGGCCTTGCCGACCAAAGATGAAGAAGGATGATTTCCCTCAACATATGTGTGGAGGTATGCGCCGCTTCCAACCAAAGTGGTTTGACGAGTTCAAGTGGCTTGAGTACAGCATAGATAAAGATGCTGCATATTGCTTTGTTTGCTATTTATTCAAAGATGGCAATAAATTTGCTGGTGGAGATAGTTTCATCAATGGAGGGTTCGAAACCTGGAACATGAAAGCTAGATTTCGAAAGCATGCAGGTGAGATCAATAGTGCTCATTCGAAGTCGAAGAGAAATATAATATGTTCATAACACCTAAAGCATCAATCCGTGAGTCCATCGCCTCAAACACTGCACAATTCAAAGCTCGATATCTTGCTCGCTTGAAATGGTCACTTAAGTGCATAAGATATATCTTGCGCCAGGGGTTGGCTTTTCGTGGTCATGATGAGTCAAGAGGTTCAAACAATAGAGGGAATTTCAAGGAACTTTTGCAATGGCTGGCAGGGAACTTTGAAGAAGTCAATAAGGTGGTTCTAGACAATGCTCCACATAATTGTCAAATGATAGACCACAAGATACGTAAACAGCTCATTACTTGTTGTGCTCTTGAAACAACTAAATTTATTATCGAGGAACTTGGTGATGAGTGTTTTGCAATCCTTGTCGATGAATCTAGTGATGCATATCAACAAGAACAATTGGCTCTTTGCTTGCGCTTTGTCAATAAATTTGGAGAGCCAGTTGAGCGGTTTCTTGGTCTCGTCCAAGTTGAAGATACTGCATCATTGACTCTCAAAGACGCAATTCAATCTTTGCTCCTTATGCATCGGCTTGCCCTTATCTAAGGTCCGTAGGCGTGGGTATGATGGAGCTAGCAACATGAAAGGTCATGTGAATGGTTTGAAGAAACTAATTATGGAAGATTCACCTTCTGCTTATTATGTTCATTGCTTTGCCCATCAGCCTTCAACTAACCCTTGTAGCCGTTGCTAAGGAGAATATTGATTGCCAATGGTTCTTTGGACAACTAGCATATTTGTTGAATGTCCTCGGGATGTCTTGTAAAAAGATTCGCATGCTTCGCATAGCTCAAGCTGAGTATATGATTGAAGCATTGAGATTGGGTGAAATTGAAAGTGGGCAAGGTTTGAACCAAGAGATGGGTTTATCAAGGCCAGGAGATACACGGTGGGGATCTCACCATAGAACTGTAATGCATGTTTTGTCTTTGTATCCTGCAATCAAGAAAGTTCTCTTCAGGGTTGGGAAAGAAAGTAAAGGAGCTGAAGCTTTAGGAGCTCAAACTATGCTGGAAGTATTTGAGTCATTTGAATTTGTTTTCTTGCTGCACTTGATGAATGAAATATTTGGATACACAAATGGATTTTGCAATGCGTTGCAAAGGAGGGATCAGGATATTGTGAATGCTATGGACCTTCTTGCGGACACAAAGGTAGAACTAGATGTTTTAAGAGATGATGCTGGATGGAAAGAATTTCTTGATAATGTCACTTCTTTTTGTGTGAAGCACCGTCTCAAAGTTGTTGACATGGATGGGAAGTACAGGCCTATACAAAGAGCAAAGAGGTTCTATAAAGATGCCATTAATTACCACCGGTTCCATGCTGATATGTTTTTGGGTGTCATTGATAGGCAACTTCAGGAGCTTAATAGCAGATTTGATGAGGTAAACACAGGGTTGCTTAGATGCATGGCATCATTTAGTCCAGCCAAGTCATTTTCTGCTTTTAATGTTGAGAACCTTGTTAAGCTTGCTGAATTCTATCCGCATGATTTTGAATTTGAAGAATTGGTCCAACTTCCTTTTCAACTGAAACGCTATATTAATGATGTGAGTAAGGATGAAAACTTTGCAAATTTGAGAAGCCTAGCAGAGTTGTCTATGATGCTTGTTAAAACAGACAGGGTCCTTCGGTATGATATTGTTTACAAACTTCTGAAATTAGTGCTAGTTCTGCCTGTTGCAACTGCTGGTGTTGAAAGGGTCTTTTCTTCAATGAACTTCATCAAAAACAAGCTAAGAAGTAAGATGGGTCAAATATTCTTGAACGGTTGCTTGGTTACATTCATCGAGAGAGACTTCTTCTTGCAAGTTAAGGATGAGGATATAGTCACTAGTTTTCAAGCCTTAAAGAATCGGAAAGTTGTCCTATAACTTGTAAGTTTTCCTGTCATTTTGCTATTTTATATCCTCTCTATATTACAGATGCTTCTTTGTTATGTTGAATAATTGGAACTTATATAGGTTAATCAATTTCGTTTATGATTTATTGTATGAATCTATGATATTTGGCCCAAATTGTTTCATATCTTCTATGTATTATAATATATATAAGAACTATATGATGCTGTAATCATAGTATACATGGGAAAAAAATTATTCTTTGAAATTTGAATACACACTCTCCAAATCCTAGGCCCGCCGCTGCATCGCGCGCGTAGGTATCCTCGACGGTTCGACCTTGGATTGGCAGAAACCGGCAGTCGATCTGGCGGCATTATATCGGCGCGAGATTGGAGGAATCCTTTGGCATGGAAGAGGTTTACGGTTGACGTGGGCATTACCCTTCGGGTAACCAGTATTGCCCTATCCGGTATTGACAAATTGGAGGCCCATGAAGATGCTTGAAGGCGAGATGGGCCACTAGGTCGGCGCACCAGAAGATTCCTTGACGGGCAAGACAAGGAAGCAAACAAACAAGGAAAGATTGGATCTAAACTACTGTAAATCTAGTCGTATTCGGTTAGACCTCTTGGGACCTGGCCTTCTATATAAAGGCCAGGAGAGGGGCTGCCGAGGGACACGAACAATCTTAGCAATCTTAGCCCAGAAAAGCTTAGAGCTAGGTAACCCTAGCAATAGCAATCTTGACTAGATCTCAGCCGAAGTATTCGGCACCCCATTGTAACCCATTGTCATCATAATTAAAGAACAGACAGGCAGGACATAAGGGTTTTACCTCATCGAGGGCCCCGAACCTGGGTAAACCGCTCTCCCCGCTTGTCTGTGAACCGATGTCTCGTGTCAGCCTACAGGATTCCATCAACCCTAAGCCCCCATCGGAGGGCATTGGCGAGGAGTACCCTCGACAATTGGCGCCGTCTGTGGGAAGCCTGTCGGCACAAGATCAGCCATCGGCTGAACCCGTCATGTCATCGACAGCTTCATCAGCACCATCATCGCCTCATCTGGGAAGCCCGATCCGTTTTGGCTCCTACGAATTCACCCCGCACAGCGAATCATCTCGCTCCACCTTCTCTGGTCTGCAAGGCAACATGGAGATGGCGTTCGGGAGCGTCCACTACAACGTCAACTCGAAGGAATCCTCCGGCTGCTGGAATCTCCTATCTCCAGATCAACAAGCCCAAGCGCATCATCGACACCTGACCTTTCGGCTGGTCTGACAAACCCGTCGAGTCCGTCCGCGCCATCGACTCCTCGTTCGGCATCCTCCATGTCGGTTGGATCTGATGACCCCGTGCCCTCGGAGATGACCTCGTACTACTGCGTGAACTGCGACACCAGGCATGGACTAGGGTCAAGCGACACGCCATTCATCTGCAACGCCTACTATTCGTCGGGAGAGGACAACATCGATAGCGTCGCCCGAGGAGACACCCGAAGAGTGGCGCCCCTCCAAGTCTATGTCGCTAATAGGGGAGACGGAGAACGCACCCCCCATTCCAGCAGGCGGGCTAGTTTTGGGTATAGCGCCAGCAATGACAATAGCGATCACACCATTACAGAAGAAGAGTGGGCAGCAGCCAAGGCAGCCGTGCTCAACAACACACCGCTTTTGGCGGGAACCACGGTTGGCACACTCAACGGTTACCGCTCCATATTGGAGAAAAATCGGGAGCGCCTGTCTAAGGAGCAAGCCACCCTCGAGAAACGCCTATCTGCGGCAGACCGGTCCAGCGAGCGACGAAGGGGCTCGCAGGGGAGTGCCTCTCGAAGTACCCACGGAGGAGGCAAACATCGATCGAGGATGTCCAGGCTTTCGGAAGATGACGCAAGGGAGATAACATCAAACCTGACCAAGTCTTTTATGACCACGGACACCGCGGGCATGCCACGGCCAAAACCGTCGCAGGAGCAACAGCCAATCTTGCAGCATACCTCATTAACCAGCGTCCCGAAGGATCCATGGCTCAGGCCCACCGTGGCGCTTTGGAGAGTCTTGCGATACTAGGACATAATCTAGTTCCACCGAAAGAGAAGACCCTGCAGGCCAACGGGTCAAAACATCGCGCAAAAGACGCTCGGGACGAAATCACACAGAGCAGGATCGACAAAGCAAGGCGACGACGCGCCATCAGAGAAGAACTTGACAGTGATTCTTCGGACGAGACCCAGGAGAACGACGGCGAGCTTAGATGAGCCGATTGTTTGAGCTACAAAATTCGGGAGGCGATGCCACCCAAGAAGTTCAAACCTACACCTACCGACGCCGCCAAATATGATGGGCAGCAGGAACCGAGGTCCTGGATAGAGGACTATCTGCAGACAGTAATTCTGCAAAAAGGGAATCAGATAGCAGCAATGCAATGCCTGCAGCTTTACCTAAAGGACTCAACACGAGCCTGGCTCAGAGGGCTGCCGAAGGGTTCCATCAAGTCATGGGATGACCTAGTAGATGCCTTTGTCGCTAACTTTCAAGCAACCTACAAAAGGCCCGTTGGGATCGAGGAGTTACGGCACTGTCAGCAAAAGCAGAAAGAATCGATGCGCGCATATATCGGGAGGTTCACCAAACTCCTGAATGCTGCGGAAGATGTATCCGTCGACAGAGCAATCGACGCTTTTAGTGATGGCATCCGACGTGAAAGCTATATAGAAGAACTTGGGCGCAAGAAGCCGAAAACCATAACCAAGTTAATGGAAATCGCCAACAGCTGGGCCGATGGAGAAGACAACGTCCGAAAGCCACGACAGCGCAGTGACGATGAAGAGGATGACCAGCCGAAAAATGATTCGGGTGGCCGAAGGGATCGAAACAAGAGAAGGAAGAACCGCAGTTACGATGACAATAACTTGGTGGCCGCAGGTTACTCGATCGGCGAGGATGATCGGTACGACAACGAGCGAGACGATCGGCAGGACGGTAATCGGAACGACTCTGGGAACCGTGGCAACTATAAGCCACGACCTCAGAGAACCCCCAAATTGCCTTACGCTGAACAGATCAACGCCCCTTGCTACCTACATTCTTATACCAATTCTAAGGATGGAAAAGTAAAGTCTAGCCACCTGCTCAGGGATTGTCAGCAGTTCCTCGATATGCATGAACTCATCCAGCAGGCAGGCCAGAAACAGCTACCACTACCACCACCGCCACCCCCGTCACAGCATCAAGTACAGCAAGCTCAACCTCATCAACCCAACGAGGCATTTCCACCGCCACGTGGGCAAATGAATATGATCCACAGGACAGGTGTTTCAAGGAGAGAGATGAAGAAGCTCACCCGAGAAATCAATCTGGCAGAAAGCGTCATGGCGAACATTCCTGAATATGTCGAATGGTCGTCTCAGGAAATCACGTTCAGTCGAATGGACCACCCGATGACTATACCAAAGCCAGGGCACGCTGCCCTAGTGGTCGAAGCACAGATAGGAGGGTTCAAGATGAGCAAAGTCTTCATGGATGGAGGAAGTGGACTCAACTTGATATTCCTCGACACAATTCAAAGTATGGGGATCACCATGAGAATGTTGGAAGACTCAGATACCCGCTTCCATGGGATACTCCCTACTTCACCAGCATACTCTCTTGGCAAAGCATACCTGAACGTCGTTTTCGGCAAACCCGACAACTTCAGGAAGGAGAAGATCGAGTTTGAAGTCGTGAATTGGGAATCGCAGTATCACGCCATACTCGGGAGACCAGCTTATGCCAAGTTCATGGTTGTACCGCACTATGCATACCTCAAGCTGAAGATGCCAGGGAACAACGGGATAAACATCACAGTCTACGGAAGCTTCTCGCGCTCGGACAATTGTGATCGTGACTTCCAAAGGATTGCTGCAAAGTTTGGGCCACGGCAAGGGACTGTCGACCCCCTGCCAAAATTGACGATACAAGAAATCAAGGAGGAAAAACTCGACAGGGAGATCAAGAAGAAGCCAACTCCTGAAGCACCAGCAGCAAAAGCATCGGCGGAAAAAATTTCGGAAGTGGCCAAAGCAGAAGAGATAGGAGGCGGCAAGATGCTAACAATCACTGCCCAAGCACCTGACGAAATCAACAGCGCTGCAGCAACCATCAGCATGGCAAAGAAATCGGAAGATGCCTCTGAAGAAGAGAAGAACCCCTTCCTTGATAAAACTCTTCCTTAGTTTTTAAATTTTTCCTTTACTTTACACAGGGCCTCTTGTTTTTCGCCCTCTAGTTTCGTATTTACCTTATCAATAAGCACTTAAGTTTCGATTCTTGTTAAAGTATTGCAGTAATCTAAAGCATCTATGACCGTGCTGCCGCCAAGTAACGGCATAATTTAACGCGCGGCAGAAGATAGCGCCCAGGGCAAAAGCCTCTGCGAGCACTGCAAAGAAGAATAAGGACATTAATCCTCCCCTCTGCTTCAGATGCCTCTACGAGTGCCGTACAAAGCAAGAGTTTGGAAAACTTACACACAACCCACGCTCGATATTTCACTTATGGAAATGTCAGAGAGCAATGGGCTCATCGGCAGAAACATTACACCCGAAAAATTCGGGAATGACTGTCGAAATTTACAAACGGTTGAAAGCAAAGTTGCGCATACAACAGGTTTAGCAAAACCTGCAACACGAGCTGATCACTCATAATGATTTGCTAACCAACTAGTACACATACATCCAATGGGCAATTAAGCTTCGCTCCTTTAAATATTTTGCCAACGGCATGGTAAAAGTACATATTCATGTATTAATCAGATAAAAAGTGTTGGCTCAAAAATCCGAACACTCGGATGGACTAGCCAATACAATTTACAAAAGTAATTTTACACCTTTACATCACCCTTGCGGAGTTTCCTTTTCCTCAGGTACCTTTGACATCTCCTCAAGCCTGTCGACAATTATATGGGCAGGTGCTAAAACCTTCGGGTACAGCTCCTCGAAATCACCAGTTGCATTGGAGATAGATAACAAGCAAGCTGAAGGATAACAAGCAAGCACAAGGGCAAGCGTGCATTTGGCCCCTGCAAAGACTTGAGATCTTACTAGCTCCCGAACCTTCTTGCATTTCCAAACTCAGACATCAAAGTCAAGAGAGTAGGAGGAACTGCATTCAAAGGAAACATTGTCTTCCAAACTACCCTCATAGCCTTGTAGCACTTGTCGAAGAACTGGTGGACCTGTTGCACTCGATCCTGAAATTTGACGGCAGTAGAGGCCTTCGAGTGTTCCCGCCGAGAAAATCTCTTCGGATGAGGAAAGCTGAGTCAAAGCATGCACTCGCTCGTGTATTCGCTTGTTCTCTTCCGCATGGTTCAAAGCTATGACTGTCAAAAGAATTAGTAAAGACTCAGACAAGAAGTTGCTAGCAAACAGGCAAAGGGATCAGGAAACTTACAGTTTAAACTTTCGGTGGCCTTATGCAGCTCGCTAAGAACGTATCGTTCCACATCGGCTGCAATCTCGCTCTTTTTATTTATGATGGCAGCCAAGGCATAAGTGCTGCGTAAATCCTTTTCCATCTGCGTGACCCGGTCCTTCATGCGCTGTATCCGGTCGCTTTCAGGAAGGGCACCCGACGAGTCGTTTGCAAACGAGGGTACTGGGAAGACCTGCAGAAAATACTGATTATAAAGGGATGATGGATATGGTACAGCCGAACATCCAAAATAACTCCCATCGGGAGAAGTGCAAGAAAGAATATCATAACAAAAGTGTGCTAACAACACTGCTAGCACGGAGTTTATTACAAAGCATGAGTTTTGCGCAGAGCAATGTTTCGCATCAGCTCAAGCCACAAGTTTGTTACAAGAATCAAGGGAGCTGAGTTTGAGTCGATAAACTGGGGCCAGTCGACGACTTCCTTGATGAAACCAGTTCAAGGAGCTGACGGGCACAAGTAAGAGCAGACGCCTTAAAGGTGCTCAAATCAACAGGCTGCCCGTCTTGCCCTTTTGGAAGCCCCTTAGTCATTTCCTCGATGTCACCCTTAAAGTCGTAACCCATCATAAGTTGGAAGGCAAGGACAGCACCAAAAGTGCGCGATGTACGCTTGAATACCTCGATGACCTCCTTGGTGTCAACCGCGAAGGTATCGATCAGTTGTCCCAGGGTCTTCTCTTGCTTGATCTTGGGGAAGATCATCGAGTGCATAC
Source organism: Lolium rigidum (assembly GCF_022539505.1). NCBI lineage: Eukaryota > Viridiplantae > Streptophyta > Magnoliopsida > Poales > Poaceae > Lolium > Lolium rigidum. The sequence goes on along the minus strand of NC_061512.1, from coordinate 174,957,336 downwards.
GCGCCAGGGCACCCTTCCCCTTCACAAGAAGCTCTTGTGTAAGCTGGTGAGAAGCAAGAATCGTTGATACAGCATTCGCTGGGGAGTTATTTGGAACTCTCTCCAGGGCATCGACAGGGATGTTTGCTGCCTCTGCAGTGGAAAGGAAGGGAAAATTTTAGTCATTAACAAAAAGTTTGAATCCATAAGTACGTCATTTGACAGAAGTATGTTAGAAATTACCAAGCAAGGCCAAAGAAGATTGACGAAGGACTTCATCCTTTTCGGCTACTCGAGCCTCAGCCACCAGCCTGGATGCTTTCTCCTCCTCCAGCTTCTCTTTCAGTCTGGCCAGTTCCTCTTTCAGAGAATCAATTTCTTGGTGAGCCGCGGCAGCTATCTTGACTGCGCCATCCAGTTTCGAGGAAGAAGATTCGACTTCCTCTTGCAGCCGAACTTTGTCAGCCTCTAGGGAAGTGAATCGGGAGGCGAAAACCTCCAGAGAAGAAATAACGCTTCGCAGGTCCTTGAGAGAGAAAGAAAAACAATTAACCAAGGCACGCTCCAAGAAATCTGTATTGCGATCAGAAGAGGACTTACAGAAAAAGGAGCCGCGGTACCAGTAGTTGGAGAAATATCCTTCCCTTTGGAAAGGGAAGAAGCAGTCGATGCTTGAGCCATGGGGCAGCCTTGGGAGCCGAAGCTTCGGAAGCCACCACGACCGGCAAGACAGCATCAGATTTGGCCTTTTTAGGCGGAGGCTCGATAAAGCCCTCGTCACTACAAAGGAGAATGATCGACTATGATTATAAAAAGGGTATGAAAAGTAAAGAAGGCAAAGCATAACTTTCAGAAAAAGAACTACTTACATGTCGAAGAGATCGTCTTCATCGGCAAAGCCGCCGGTTGATCTCTTCGCAGGAGAAGCCCTGGCCCCTTCCGCAGCTGCATCAATAGAAGTATCACGATCAGTGTTGATGTTACGCATCGATCCATCTGCGACACAAGTGTTATCGAGCTGAGGGGGAAAGTCAGCGTGGGCAACTTCAAGATCCATCGGACCATTATATTCATCCTTTAGACTTGTTTGCTCGGTGGTGTGAAAATCTACGGGGATTGAGGAGCCTCTCCCCTCAGAAGTATCATCCGGTGAATCACGTGTATTTTCAGAAGCCATGGGGATCTGGCGAAGAAAAATGATAAGTAAGAACAAAGGTAATTGTGTCGGCTAAGCAAGAAGGCATAATAGAGATGTGAAGAAAGGAAAATACCCCTGATGGTGGATGATCAACGTCAAGGGGAGCATAAGAAGAGATCAGCGGGATCGAATCTTTCTGGTTGAAGGAAGTAAGGCGACGGACTTCGTCAAGCAACTCTTTCTCTGGTAGATTGGCAGCATTAATCCTGGTCTCATCCTTTGGACCTGAGTACAACCACATCGGGTGAACTCTGGCCATGACCGGCTGGATTCGGCGCTTCAGGAATACTGCTGCCACCTCCGTACCAATCATAGTTTGGCCGTCAGCCTCTTTGATCCGAAGGAATTTGGCAAACAATTCTTCGTCTGAGGCCCTTTCGTCGGCTGAGAGAATGTTCTTCCAAGAGTCCTTGGGCTTGGCTTCAAAAACATCGGCATAGCAGGGGAGTCCACACTCGGGTGACGAGGAATCCTTGACGTAAAACCATTTCAGCCTCCATCCTTGCACGGACTCTCTCATTGGGAAATTAAAGTAATTGACTTCTGAGCGAGCAACAAAACCTACTCCTCCGGTGACAAAGTACCCATTACTACTGATGTATCTCTTCACATAGAAGATCTTCTTCCACGGCCCGAAATGAGGTTCAATACCCAAAAATGCCTCGCAAAGGGTGATGAACATAGCAACATGGAGGATTGAGTTGGGGGTAAGTTGCCATAATTGGATTTCGTACGTCCGTAAGAGTTGGAGGAGGAATCCATGAGTGGGGAGCGAAAGGCCTCGGTGAAGGAAAGATAAGAACATCACAGAAAATCCAGCAGGAGGATCAGGCCGAGAAATCGCACCTGGAAGGATCACATCTCCCGCGTCGGAGGATATCAATCCTAAGCTTCGGGACCTCTTCTCGTCACGCTTGGTGATAGTTGAAGCTACCCAGTCCCCAGGTTTGACCATAGAGCTCGATGGCGCTGGCGGCGCCGGAACTGGGGGAGGGGCGTTCGGAGCGCTCCCCTTCGGAAGAGAAGAGGAGGACTTGGCGGCGGCGCCTCCGCTGGTGGAGCTAGCGGCGGCGGTAGGATTCCTCTTCTTCACCATCGTGGGATCTGAGGAAGATTGGGAAAGCTGTGGTGGCGGCGCGGCAATGGCGAAAGAAGGAAGAAGGGGGAGAATGAGGAGATACTGCGGGAACCGTGGAGAAAATTGGGAATTTTTTGCCCTTTGGAGATTTTGAGGAGAAGTTAAGAGTTAAGTAAGCACGTGGCGCTTTAGGAAGGGGAGGAACTGACGGCCCACTACGCCCACGATTGCGCGAAAATCGAGGAGCCACCTCGATCGTTACGCGTATAGTGGTCAAGCCCTAAAAAACTGATTGCATAGAGCTAGGGCTAGCCTGTCATGTCAGGACCCGTCAAATTAGCCCGCAGCAGTTACACGTCAACAATGACGTCATAAATTGGAAGCATTCGAAGGAAACATAAAAAGTCATCGGATGAAGGACTTGAGTCCACGCACGGATTACAAGCATCCGAACCTGGACTCGGGGGCTACTCCCATCGGGAGCGCTGACGCGCACCCGATAAAAGAAGATGAAACATAATCAAGATGAACAAGAACAATGAAGGAGAAGAATGTCAGGGGAAGACATGCATTAGTCTCTACCCGAATTATCTTCGGCTAGACACTCGGGGGCTACTGACGTGGGCATTACCCTTCGGGTAACCAGTATTGCCCTATCCGGTATTGACAAATTGGAGGCCCATGAAGATGCTTGAAGGCGAGATGGGCCACTAGGTCGGCGCACCAGAAGATTCCTTGACGGGCAAGACAAGGAAGCAAACAAACAAGGAAAGATTGGATCTAAACTACTGTAAATCTAGTCGTATTCGGTTAGACCTCTTGGGACCTGGCCTCCTATATAAAGGCCAGGAGAGGGGCTGCCGAGGGACACGAACAATCTTAGCAATCTTAGCCCAGAAAAGCTTAGAGCTAGGTAACCCTAGCAATAGCAATCTCGACTAGATCTCAGCCGAAGTATTCGGCACCCCATTGTAACCCATTGTCATCATAATTAAAGAACAGACAGGCAGGACGTAAGGGTTTTACCTCATCGAGGGCCCCGAACCTGGGTAAATCACTCTCCCCGCTTGTCTGTGAACCGATGTCTCGTGTCAGCCTACATGATTCCATCAACCCTAAGCCCCTATTGAAGGAGATATGCCCTAGAGGCAATAATAAAGTGGTTATTATTTATATCTTTATGTTTATGATAAATGTTTATATATCATGCTATAATTGTATTAACCGAAACATTAGTACATGTGTGATATGTAGACAACAAAGAAGTCCCTAGTATGCCTCTTAACTAGCTTGTTGATTAATAGATGATTAGTTTCATAATCATGAACATTGGATGTTATTAATAAACAAGGTTATATCATTATATGAATGATGTAATGGACACACCCAATTAAGCGTAGCATAAGATCTCGTCATTAAGTTATTTGCTATAAGCTTTCGATACATAGTTACCTAGTCCTTATGACCATGAGATCATGTAAATCACTTATACCGGAAAGGTACTTTGATTACACCAAACGCCACTGCGTAAATGGGTGGTTATAAAGGTGGGATTAAGTATCCGGAAAGTATGAGTTGAGGCATTTGGATCAACAGTGGGATTTGTCCATCCCGATGACGGATAGATATACTCTGGGCCCTCTCGGTGGGATGTCGTCTAATGTCTTGCAAGCATATGAATAAGTTCATAAGAGACCACATACCACAGTACGAGTAAAGAGTACTTGTCGGGAGACGAGGTTGAACAAGGTATAGAGTGATACCGAAGATCAAACCTCGGACAAGTAAAATATCGCGTGACAAAGGGAATTGGTATCGTATGTGAATGGTTCATTCGATCACCGAAGTCATCGTTGAATATGTGGGAGCCATTATGGATCTCCGGATCCCGCTATTGGTTATTGGTCGGAGTGAGTACTCAACCATGTCCGCATAGTTCACGAACCGTAGGGTGACACACTTAAAGTTGGATGTTGAAATGGTAGAACTTGAATATGGAATGGAGTTCGAATATTTGTTCGGAGTCCCGGATGAGATCCCGGACATCACGAGGAGTTCCGGAATGGTCCGGAGAATAAGATTCATATATAGGAAGTCATATTCCAAGTTTGGAAATGATCCGGTGCATTTATGGCAGGTTCTAGAAGGTTCTAGAAAAGTCCGGAAGAAATCACCATGGAAAGTAGAGTCCCGGAGGGACTCCACCTTGCATGGCCAGCCAACCCTAAAGGGGAGGAGTCCAAGGTGGACTCCCCTAGGGTGGCCGGCCAACCCCCTCATGGAAGGGGGAATCCCACCCCAAGTGGGATTCCCACCTTGGGTAGGTTTCCCTACATATGGGAGGTTTCATTGTTGGGGTCTTATTCGAAGACTTGGATACCAACACTTGGGGATTTCCACCTATATAATGAGGAGGAGAGGGAGGGGGCTGCCCACTTTTGGCCGCACCACCTAGGGCTGCCCTTGGCCGGCGCCCTAGCCTCCCCTTCTCTCCCCAAACCCTAGCGGTCTCTCTCCTCCACCACATCCCGCACGCTTAAGCGAAGCTTCGCCGGATTTCTCCACCATCACCGACACCACGCCGTCGTGCTGTCGGATTCAAGAGGAGCTACTACTTCCGCTGCCCGCTGGAACGGGGAGGTGGACGTCGTCTTCATCAACAACCGAACGTGTGACCGAGTACGGAGGTGCTGCCCGTTCGTGGCGCCGGAAGCGATCGTGATCAAGATCTTCTACGCGCTTTTGCAAGCGGCAAGTGAACGTCTACCGCAGCAACAAGAGCCTCCTCTTGTAGGCTTTGGAATCTCTTCAAGGGTTAGTCTCGTTCATCCCCTCGTTGCTCCCATCTTCTAGATTGCATCTTGGCTTGGATTGCGTGTTCGCGGTAGGAAATTTTTTGTTTTCTATGCAACGTTATCCTTCGGTGGTATCGAGCCGTGTCTATGCATAGATGGTTGCAGTAGTAGAACACAATGGTTTTGTGGGCGTTGATGCTCTTGTTATCTTTAGTTTGAGTACTTTGCATCTTTGTGGCATAGTGGGATGAAGCGGCCCGGACTAACTTTACATGACCGCGTTCATGAGACTTGTTCCTCGTTCGACATGCAACTTGTATTGCATAAGAGGCTTTGCGGGTGTCTGTCTCTCCTACTATAGTGAAGATTCAACTTACTCTTCTATTGACAACACTAGTATCACCGTTGTGGTTCATGTTCGTAGGTAGATTAGATCTTACTCGAAAACCCTAAACCACGTAAAATATGCAAACCAAATTAGAGACGTCTAACTTGTTTTTGCAGGGTTTGGTGATGTGATATGGCCATAATGTGATGATGAATATGTATGAGATGATCATTATTGTATTGTGGTAACCGGCAGGAGCCTTATGGTTGTCTTTAAATTTCATGTTGAGTAGTATTTCAAAGTAGTTGTAATAGTTGCTACATGAGGTGAACAACCATGAAGACGGCGCCATGGACCTTGACGCTACGCCGATGATGATGGAGATCATGCCCGTTGATGATGGAGATCATGTCCGTGCTTTGAAGATGAAGATCGAAGGCACATAGACTAAAGGGCCATATCATATCACATATGAATTACATGTGATGTTAATCCTTTATGCATCTTATTTTGCTTAGATCGCGACGGTAGCATTATAAGATGATCCCTCACATTAATATCAAGATAATAAAGTGTTCTCCCCTCGTATGCACCGTTGTAACGGTTCAGTCGTTTCGAAGCATCTCGTGATGATCGGATGTGATAGATTCAACGATTCACATACAACGGGTGTAAGCCATGTTGCACACGCGGAATACTTGGGTTTGCTTGACGAGCCTAGCATGTACGAGACATGGCCTCGGGACAACGGAAACCGAAAGGTTGAACACGAGTCATATGGATGATATGATCAACATGTTGATGTTCACCATTGAAGCTACATCATCTCACGTGATGATCGGTTTTTGGTGTAGTGAATTTGGATCGTGTACCACTTAACAACTATGAGGGATGTTGTATTAAGTGGGAGTTCATTAGTAATTAGATTATAACATGAACTAATTATCATAAACATAGTCTGAGTAGTATTTTGAATTAATTTTGTAGTATTGGCATCCGTTTATTACTATGCGCTAGTCTTGTAATTGAGATAGAAATACTGTTAAAATCTGACAAGAAACTTTACGGATTGGTACCGTATTGTTAAAGAATCAAGAATTAATTAAGTCCCATTGCAAACTTTTAGTAAACCTCACATTATTGATTCAAAGAGCTATGATTTCAATTAGTACCTAAAGTTATCTTGTCTCCGTGAAACTTGAAGTTCAAATCTGTTTGAAAAGTAAGGAGCTGAAAATTTAGTTTTCAGAAATAATCAAGGTATGAGATATATGTGATATCTAAGACCTTATTGCAAGATGATAGAATATAAATTTGGTGAGACTACATAAACTCATAAGTTTTATGGGAATGTACGAAGGTTGAAGACGCAAGACGTCCCAATCCTCCAACTATTGGGGCACTAACGATATTCACATATCCATGAATTTATCATCCTTAGTATGCACCGTTGCTAAGACTCGTCGTATCGAAGCATCACGTGATGATCGGGTGTTATTGATTCTACGTGTGCTTACAACGGGTACAAGCCAGATTTGCACATGTGAATACCAAGGTTAAAACTTTACGAGCCTAGCATGTACATACATGGTCTCGGAAAGTCGTCATGATATAATGGATAAAATTATGAGTGAAATTGTTCATCATATTACAAAGTTACTAATAGTGAAATCTGAAACACTTGTCATATGATGATCAACTTAAAGTAAGAACCTCAAGGTTATTGGTATTTGACCAACAAACCTAGAAGTTAATAATGTTGAAGTGTTTTTCTGAATAATGAGGAAAGCTAAAAGAGAAACTGCAAAAGATATTTTGGCAAAAAGAAAAGAAAAGACTAGAAAGTCTAGCTCAGGTGTATATAAATGATATACATGTTATGGTTGTATTCCTAGTTAAGTCACACTATGAAATTCTTGGGTATTAGTACTATATTGGTTGGTATGAAGTGTCATACAAAACAACGCAATACAAGAATACAATGGCCTAAGTGACTGACAAGGAATATGATAGGAATGCACATCTGGAACAAAATAAAGTGTTATTATGTTCACCGTTAGCATTCTATCTAGCCCTTAGAATTTATAATAAAGAACTTAATAATTGTTATTTTGCTCTGGTCAAATGAAAACAATGAGTTGTTTAAATTATGATATTACTCCATGTACGATGGATAAGTTATTATAAATCTTAATGGTGAAACACACATACATAACACTGATGCTAAAATGCCATAAGGCAAATGATTTGAATTCCACTTATTTGTGGAACCGCTATTTAGGTCATGTTAGAAAGGAACGCATGAAGGAACTCCATGTAAATGAATTTTTGGAGTCATTTGATTTTTGAATCATTTGGCGCTTGCAAATCTTTTCTAAAGAGAATGATTAAAATACCGTTCATAGGCCAAGAGTTGAACGGGCAACTAACTTAGTGGAAAAATACATGATGATGTATGTGGTTCACTAGACATAGTTGTGTTGCGGGAGATTCTTCTACTTCATGAAAACTTTCAACAATGAATTGAGTATATATGTGGATATATTCAATAAGGAAGAAGTTTGAAACATTTGAATGGATTCAAATAAATTTTAGCATGAAGTAGAAATCATCGTAATAGAAAAGTCAAATATCTATGATTGGATCATGGTGAAAATATTTGAATTACGAGTTTTAGCGAACATCTAAGAGAGTCATGAAATTGTTCTACAACTCACATTTCTTGGAGCATCATAATGATGATATAGTATCCGAGAGATGTATCCAAACATTGTTGGATTGATGATGAGATAAAATATTATGACGCCATTATATTTTTTTGTGGATTATGCTTTAGTGACTACCGCTTTTACATCTGAATAGAGCATCATCATGATCCGTAGAAATGACACCATACGAGTTATGGCATGGGTATAAACCCTAATAGTCCTTTCTTTAAATTTTGGTCTAAAAGTTTACAACCAAAATCGGATGAATGTCTTTGTTGGTTATCCCAGAGATTTAATTGGGAATTTTTCCCACGAGACAAAGACAAAAGTGTTTGTCAATGTTTCTTATTTCTGAGAAATTGTTTCTAGTGAGGTATTTGAGTGGGAGGACAATATAATTTGATAAGATTTATGAACCTGAGCATAATGATCAGAATAGCGCAACATCGGAATTGGTTTCGGAAGCGGCCACGACGATCATGGCTCCCATGACTACAAAGTGTTTTAGCCATGGAGATCAAAGCACATATTGAACCTTGTAGGTATGGTTTACTTTGTGATCAAATAAATGATTTGTGGACAAAGCATTGATTTTGAACAATGATAAACCAACTACAAACAAAGAAGTTATGATGGGCCCTGACTCCATTAAAATGGCTACACGCCATGAAATCCAAGATAGATGAATACTTTTTGAAAGTAAATGGATCTATAAAATTGATGGACTTGGATGAAATATCCTTGAAGAAGTTCAACTTGTCGAAAAGTTGTTTACGACAAAGTTCAAAGAGTTGACTACGATAAGATTAGATCTTCCGTAGCAATGCTTATAGTTTATGTGGATTATTCTAGTAATCACTACATATTTCTTTTATGAGATATGTTAGTAGGATGGCAAAATACATAACTTATCAGAAGTGTGTATTAAAGGTGTATACAAGATACAACCAAGAGTTTTGCTGGTCCGTGGAATATTAGATAGGTATACGAACTTCAATTGGATGAAGTAAGTATCGCGGAGTTGGAATCTTCACCGGATGAAATAGTCAAAGAGTTTTTGATTTCATCAGAGACGATGAAGAGGCTTGCATTTGCAAGAAATTAAGTGGGAGCGCTAAGACATATTTATAATACTTTATGTAGGTGACATATAGTTGGTTATAAATGATGTAATTATATACTTGATTAAAAAGGTTTCATTGAGAAATTAATTTCAATGAAAGGATATGGACTGAAACATATCTAGTGTCAAGATCTATGAAGATAGATTGAAACACAAAATAAGTTTAAGTCAAAGTACATAGAATGGATATTGAAATAGTTCAATATAGAAATATTAAGAAAATGTTCTTGTCATGTGAAGTTTTAACAAGACTTGAGTGTATCTGATACTCAATGAGTAAAAACACATGAGTGATTATGGATCACGAATAATATGTACACAATCAGATGTCCTGTGCTCTAAAATGTTATGAGCATATACCAGAATGATTCATGAGATGATCATTGGACGACAGTAAGAGTATCTTTGAGTACTTTAGAAGAACCAAGGATATATATATATAGTTTTGTATGGGAAATGACAAACAAATCGTTGTAAGATGTTGCACCGATATTTGTTTTGTCACATATGAAAATAAAATTTCAATCTCAAATTAGACTAAGTGTTGTTTAAAAGGTAGCACGATGAGCTAGAAGTTATCTATGCTAGATTTAGAAGAGTTCTAAATATTATGACGGATTCTACAAAAGAAGGCAGAATATGTCATTGTTTTGACAATGACAAAGGATGTTAAAGTCAAGAGGTTCTTTGAGAACTTGGTGTAGTTCCGACAGAGTCAGAACTTTGGAGCTATATTGTGTATGACAATATTAGTGACATATTTCAGACTGCGGAATTAAGGTTCCACCAGAAGACCAAACATATTTAATGCCGACTCATTTGGAAATGAGTGATGCGTTGAGACGCAAATGAATTACAAAATACATACGTTTCTAAGCGTGTCGGATCCGTTGACTAAAAACCTCTCCCGTGAGCAATACATGATAAAGCACCATAAGGCCAAGGTGTTATATCTTTACAAATGTAAACTAGATTATTGACTCTAGTGCAAGTGGGAGACTGAAGGAGATATGCCCTAGAGGCAATAATAAAGTGGTTATTATTTATATCTTTATGTTTATGATAAATGTTTATATATCATGCTATAATTGTATTAACCGAAACATTAGTACATGTGTGATATGTAGACAACAAAGAAGTCCCTAGTATGCCTCTTAACTAGCTTGTTGATTAATAGATGATTAGTTTCATAATCATGAACATTGGATGTTATTAATAAACAAGGTTATATCATTATATGAATGATGTAATGGACACACCCAATTAAGCGTAGCATAAGATCTCGTCATTAAGTTATTTGCTATAAGCTTTCGATACATAGTTACCTAGTCCTTATGACCATGAGATCATGTAAATCACTTATACCGAAAAGGTACTTTGATTACACCAAACGCCCATTGCGTAAATGGGTGGTTATAAAGGTGGGATTAAGTATCCGGAAAGTATGAGTTGAGGCATATGGATCAACAGTGGGATTTGTCCATCCCGATGACGGATAGATATACTCGGGCCCTCTCGGTGGGATGTCGTCTAATGTCTTGCAAGCATATGAATAAGTTCATAAGAGACCACATACCACGAGTACGAGTAAAGAGTACTTGTCGGAGACGAGGTTGAACAAGGTATAGAGTAATACCGAAGATCAAACCTCGGACAAGTAAAATATCGCGTGACAAAGGGAATTGGTATCGTATGTGAATGGTTCATTCGATCACCGAAGTCATCGTTGAATATGTGGGAGCCATTATGGATCTTCCAGATCCCGCTATTGGTTATTGGTCGGAGTGAGTACTCAACCATGTCCGCATAGTTCACGAACCGTAGGGTGACACACTTAAAGTTGGATGTTGAAATGGTAGAACTTGAATATGGAATGGAGTTAGAATATTTGTTCGGAGTCCCGGATGAGATCCCGGACATCACGAGGAGTTCCGGAATGGTCCGGAGAATAAGATTCATATATAGGAAGTCATATTCCAAGTTTGGAAATGATCCGGTGCATTTATGGCAGGTTCTAGAAGGTTCTAGAAAAGTCCGGAAGAAATCACCATGGAAAGTAGAGTCCCGGAGGGACTCCACCTTGCATGGCCAGCCAACCCTAAAGGGGAGGAGTCCAAGGTGGACTCCCTAGGGTGGCCGGCCAACCCCCTCATGGAAGGGGGAATCCCACCCCAAGTGGGATTCCCACCTTGGGTAGGTTTCCCTACATATGGGAGGTTTCATTGTTGGGGTCTTATTCGAAGACTTGGATACCAACACTTGGGGATTTCCACCTATATAATGAGGAGGAGAGGGAGGGGGCTGCCCACTTTTGGCCGCACCACCTAGGGCTGCCCTTGGCCGGCGCCCTAGCCTCCCCTTCTCTCCCCAAACCCTAGCGGTCTCTCTCCTCCACCACATCCCGCACGCTTAAGCGAAGCTTCGCCGGATTTCTCCACCATCACCGACACCACGCCATCGTGCTCGTCGGATTCAAGAGGAGCTACTACTTCGCTGCCCGCTGGAACGGGGAGGTGGACGTCGTCTTCATCAACAACCGAACGTGTGACCGAGGTACGGAGGTGCTGCCCGTTCATGGCGCCGGAAGTGATCGTGATCAAGATCTTCTACGCGCTTTTGCAAGCGGCAAGTGAACGTCTACCGCAGCAACAAGAGCCTCCTCTTGTAGGCTTTGGAATCTCTTCAAGGGTTAGTCTCGTTCATCCCCTCGTTGCTCCCATCTTCTAGATTGCATCTTTGCTTGGATTGCGTGTTCGCGGTAGGAAATTTTTTGTTTTCTATGCAACGTTATCCTTCAGTGGTATCAGAGCCGTGTCTATGCATAGATGGTTGCAGAGTAGAACACAATGGTTTTGTGGGCGTTGATGCTCTTGTTATCTTTAGTTTGAGTACTTTGCATCTTTGTGGCATAGTGGGATGAAGCGGCCCGGACTAACTTTACATGACCGCGTTCATGAGACTTGTTCCTCGTTCGACATGCAACTTGTATTGCATAAGAGGCTTTGCGGGTGTCTCGTCTCTCCTACTATAGTGAAGATTCAACTTACTCTTCTATTGACAACACTAGTATCACCGTTGTGGTTCATGTTCGTAGGTAGATTAGATCTTACTCGAAAACCCTAAACCACGTAAAATATGCAAACCAAATTAGAGACGTCTAACTTGTTTTTGCAGGGTTTGGTGATGTGATATGGCCATAATGTGATGATGAATATGTATGAGATGATCATTATTGTATTGTGGTAACCGGCAGGAGCCTTATTGTTGTCTTTAAATTTCATGTTGAGTAGTATTTCAAAGTAGTTGTAATAGTTGCTACATGAGGTGAACAACCATGAAGATGGCGCCATGGACCTTGACGCTACGCCGACGATGATGGAGATCATGCCCGTTGATGATGGAGATCATGTCCGTGCTTTGAAGAAGAAGATCGAAGGCACATAGACTAAAGGGTCATATCATATCACATATGAATTGCATGTGATGTTAATCCTTTATGCATCTTATTTTGCTTAGATCGCGACGGTAGCATTATAAAATGATCCCTCACATTAATATCAAGATAATAAAGTGTTCTCCCTCGTATGCACCGTTGTAACAGTTCGTCGTTTCGAAGCATCTCGTGATGATCGGATGTGATAGATTCAACGATTCACATACAACGGGTGTAAGCCATGTTGCACACGCGGAATACTTGGGTTTGCTTGACGAGCCTAGCATGTACGAGACATGGCCTCGGGACAACGGAAACCGAAAGGTTGAACACGAGTCATATGGATGATATGATCAACATGTTGATGTTCACCATTGAAGCTACATCATCTCACGTGATGATCGGTTTTTGGTGTAGTGAATTTGGATCGTGTACCACTTAACAACTATGAGGGATGTTGTATTAAGTGGGAGTTCATTAGTAATTAGATTATAACATGAACTAATTATCATAAACATAGTCTGAGTAGTATTTTGAATTAATTTTGTAGTATTGGCATCCGTTTACTACTATGCGCTAGTCTTGTAATTGAGATAGAAATACTGTTAAAATCGACAAGAAACTTTACGGATTGGTACCGTATTGTTAAAGAATCAAGAATTAATTAAGTCCCATTGCAAACTTTTAGTAAACCTCACATTATTGATTCAAAGAGCTATGATTTCAATTAGTACCTAAAGTTATCTTGTCTCCGTGAAACTTGAAGTTCAAATCTGTTTGAAAAGTAAGGAGCTAAAAATTTAGTTTTCAGAAATAATCAAGGTATGAGATATATGTGATATCTACGACCTTATTGCAAGATGATATAATATAAATTTGGTGAGACTACATAAACTCATAAGTTTTATGGGAATGTACGAAGGTTGAAGACGCAAGACATCCCAATCCTCCAACTATTGGGGCACTAACGATATTCACATATCCATGAATTTATCATCCTTAGTATGCACCGTTGCTAAGACTCGTCGTATCGAAGCATCACGTGATGATCGGGTGTTATAGATTCTACATGTGCTTACAACGGGCACAAGCCAGATTTGCACATGCGAATACCAAGGTTAAAATTTTACGAGCCTAGCATGTACAAACATGGTCTCGGAAAGTCGTCATGATATAATGGATAAAATTATGAGTGAAATTGTTCATCATATTACAAAGTTACTAATAGTAAAATCTAAAACACTTGTCATATGATGATCAACTTAAAGTAAGAACCTCAAGGTTATTGGTATTTGACCAACAAACCTAGAAGTTAATAATGTTGAAGTGTTTTTCTGAATAATGAGGAAAGCTAAAAGAGAAACTGCAAAAGATATTTTGGCAAAAAGAAAAGAAAAGACTAGAAAGTCTAGCTCGGGTGTATATAAATGATATACATGTTATGGTTGTATTCCTAGTTAAGTCACACTATGAAATTCTTGGGTATTAGTACTATATTGGTTGGTATGAAGTGTCATACAAAACAACGCAATACAAGAATACAATGGCCTAAGTGACAGACAAGGAATATGATAGGAATGCACGTCTGGAACAAAATAAAGTGTTATTATGTTCGTCGTTAGCATTCTATCTAGCCCTTAGAATTTATAATAAAGAACTTAATAATTGTTATTTTGCTCTGGTCAAATGAAAACAATGAGTTGTTTAAATTATGACATTACTCCATGTACGATGGATAAGTTATTATAAATCTTAATGGTGAAACACACATACATAACACTGACGCTAAAATGCCATAAGGCAAATGATTTGAATTCCACTTATTTGTGGAACCGCTATTTAGGTCATGTTAGAAAGGAACGCATAAAGGAACTCCATGTAAATGAATTTTTGGAGTCATTTGATTTTTGAATCATTTGGCGCTTGCAAATCTTTTCTAAAGAGAATGATTAAAATACCGTTCATAGGCCAAGAGTTGAACGGGCAACTAACTTAGTGGAAAAATACATGATGATGTATGTGGTTCACTAGACATAGTTGTGTGCGGGAGATTCTTCTACTTCATGAAAACTTTCAACAATGAATTGAGTATATATGTGGATATATTCAGTTAGGAAGAAGTTTGAAACATTTGAATGGATTCAAATAAATTTCAGCATGAAGTGGAAATCATCGTAATAGAAAAGTCAAATATCTATGATTGGATCATGGTGAAAATATTTGAATTACGAGTTTTAGCAAACATCTAAGAGAGTCATGAAATTATTCTACAACTCACATTTCTTGGAGCATCATAATGATGATATAGTATCCGAGAGATGTATCCAAACATTGTTGGATTGATGATGAGATAAAATATTATGACGCCATTATATTTTTTTGTGGATTATGCTTTAGTGACTACCGCTTTTACACTGAATAGAGCATCATCATGATCCGTAGAAATAACACCATACGAGTTATGGCATGGGTATAAACCCTAATAGTCCTTTCTTTAAATTTTGGTCTAAAAGTTTACAACCAAAATCGGATGAATGTCTTTGTTGGTTATCCCAGAGATTTAATTGGGAATTTTTCCCACGAGACAAAGACAAAAGTGTTTGTCAATGTTTCTTATTTCCGAGAAATTGTTTCTAGTGAAGTATTTGAGTGGGAGGACAATATAATTTGATAAGGTTTATGAACCTGAGCATAATGATCAGAATAGCGCAGCATCGGAATTGGTTTCGGAAGCGGCCACGACGATCATGGCTCCCATGACTACAAAGTGTTTTAGCCATGGAGATCAAAGCACATATTGAACCTTGTAGGTATGGTTTACTTTGTGATCAAATAAATGATTTGTGGACAAAACATTGATTTTGAACAATGATAAACCAACTACAAACAAAGAAGTTATGATGGGCCCTGACTCCATTAAAATGGCTATACGCCATGAAATCCAAGATAGATGAATACTTTTTGAAAGTAAATGGATATATAAAATTGATGGACTTGGATGAAATATCCTTGAAGAAGTTCAACTTGTCGAAAAGTTGTTTACGACAAAGTTCAAAGAGTTGACTACGATAAGATTAGATCTTCCGTAGCAATGCTTATAGTTTATGTGGATTATTCTAGTAATCACTACATATTTCTTTTATGAGATATGTTAGTAGGATGGCAAAATACATAACTTATCGAAGTGTGTATTAAAGGTGTATACAAGATACAACCAAGAGTTTTGCTGGTCCGTGGAATACTAGATAGGTATACGAACTTCAATTGGATGAAGTAAGTATCGCGGAGTTGGAATCTTCACCAGATGAAATAGTCAAAGAGTTTTTGATTTCATCAGGGACGATGAAGAGGCTTGCATTTGCAAGAAATTAAGTGGGAGCGCTAAGACATATTTATAATACTTTATGTAGGTGACATATAGTTGGTTATAAATGATGTAATTATATACTTGATTAAAAAAGGTTTCATTGAGAAATTAATTTCAATGAAAGGATATGGACTGAAACATATCTAGTGTCAAGATCTATGAAGATAGATTGAAACACAAAATAAGTTTAAGTCAAAGTACATAGAATGGATATTGAAATAGTTCAATATAGAAATATTAAGAAAATGTTCTTGTCATGTGAAGTTTTAACAAGACTTGAGTGTATCGGATACTCAATGAGTAAAAACACATGAGTGATTATGGATCACGAATAATATGTACACAATCAGATGTCCTGTGCTCTAAAATGTTATGAGCATATACCAGAATGATTCATGAGATGATCATTGGACGACAGTAAAAATATCCTTGAGTACTTTAGAAGAACCAAGGATATATATATATATAGTTTTGTATGGGAAATGACAAACAAATCATTGTAAGATGTTGCACCGATATTTGTTTTGTCACATATGAAAATAAAATTTCAATCTCAAATTAGACTAAGTGTTGTTTAAAAGGTAGCACGATGAGCTAGAAGTTGTCTATGCTAGATTTAGAAGAGTTCTAAATATTATGACGGATTCTACAAAAGAAGGCAGAATATGTCATTGTTTTGACAATGACAAAGGATGTTAAAGTCAAGAGGTTCTTTGAGAACTTGGTGTAGTTCCGACAGAGTCAGAACTTTGAAGCTATATTGTGTATGACAATATTAGTGACATATTTCAGGCTCGCGGAATTAAGGTTCCACCAGAAGACCAAACATATTTAATGCCGACTCATTTGGAAATGAGTGATGCGTTGAGACGCAAATGAATTACAAAATACATACGTTTCTAAGCGTGTCAGATCCGTTGACTAAAAACCTCTCCCGTGAGCAATACATGATAAAGCACCATAAGGCCAAGGTGTTATATCTTTACAAATGTAAACTAGATTATTGACTCTAGTGCAAGTGGGAGACTCGAAGGAGATATGCCCTAGAGGCAATAATAAAGTGGTTATTATTTATATCTTTATGTTTATGATAAATGTTTATATATCATGCTATAATTGTATTAACCAAAACATTAGTACATGTGTGATATGTAGACAACAAAGAAGTCCCTAGTATGCCTCTTAACTAGCTTGTTGATTAATAGATGATTAGTTTCATAATCATGAACATTGGATGTTATTAATAAACAAGGTTATATCATTATATGAATGATGTAATGGACACACCCAATTAAGCGTAGCATAAGATCTCGTCATTAAGTTATTTGCTATAAGCTTTCGATACATAGTTACCTAGTCCTTATGACCATGAGATCATGTAAATCACTTATACCGGAAAGGTACTTTGATTACACCAAACGCCACTGCGTAAATGGGTGGTTATAAAGGTGGGATTAAGTATCCGAAAAGTATGAGTTGAGGCATATGGATCAACGATGGGATTTGTCCATCCCGATGATGGATAGATATACTCTGGGCCCTCTCGGTGGGATGTCGTCTAATGTCTTGCAAGCATATGAATAAGTTCATAAGAGACCACATACCACAGTACGAGTAAAGAGTACTTGTCAGGAGACGAGGTTGAACAAGGTATAGAGTTATACCGAAGATCAAACCTCGGACAAGTAAAATATCGCGTGACAAAGGGAATTGGTATCGTATGTGAATGGTTCATTCGATCACTGAAGTCATCGTTGAATATGTGGGAGCCATTATGGATCTCCAGATCCCGCTATTGGTTATTTGTCGGAGTGAGTACTCAACCATGTCCGCATAGTTCACGAACCGTAGGGTGACACACTTAAAGTTGGATGTTGAAATGGTAGAACTTGAATATGGAATGGAGTTCGAATATTTGTTCGGAGTCTCGGATGAGATCCCGGACATCACGAGGAGTTCCGGAATGGTCCGGAGAATAAGATTCATATATAGGAAGTCATATTCCAAGTTTGGAAATGATCCGGTGCATTTATGGCGGGTTCTAGAAGGTTCTAGAAAAGTCCGGAAGAAATCACCATGGAAAGTAGAGTCCCGGAGGGACTCCACCTTGCATGGCCAGCCAACCCTAAAGGGGAGGAGTCCAAGGTGGACTCCCTAGGGTGGCCGGCCAACCCCCTCATGGAAGGGGGAATCCCACCCCAAGTGGGATTCCCACCTTGGGTAGGTTTCCCTACATATGGGAGGTTTCATTGTTGGGGTCTTATTCGAAGACTTGGATACCAACACTTGGGGATTTCCACCTATATAATGAGGAGGAGAGGGAGGGGGCTGCCCACTTTTGGCCGCACCACCTAGGGCTGCCCTTGGCCGGCGCCCTAGCCTCCCCTTCTCTCCCCAAACCCTAGCGGTCTCTCTCCTCCACCACATCCCGCACGCTTAAGCGAAGCTCCGCCGGATTTCTCCACCATCACCAACACCACGCCGTCGTGCTGTCGGATTCAAGAGGAGCTACTACTTCCGCTGCCCGCTGGAACGGGGAGGTGGACGTCGTCTTCATCAACAACCGAACGTGTGACCGAGTACGGAGGTGCTGCCCGTTCGTGGCGCCGGAAGCGATCGTGATCAAGATCTTCTACGCGCTTTTGCAAGCGGCAAGTGAACGTCTACCGCAGCAACAAGAGCCTCCTCTTGTAGGCTTTGGAATCTCTTCAAGGGTTAGTCTCGTTCATCCCCTCGTTGTTCCCATCTTCTAGATTGCATCTTGGCTTGGATTGCGTGTTCGCGGTAGGAAATTTTTTGTTTTTTATGCAACGTTATCCTACACCTATCAGAGGGCATTGGCGAGGAGTACCCTCGACAACGGTAGCTAAATGTAAGGCTTCGTCCCTCGTCCATCCCCGCGGGCGGACTCGGGGCGACCTCAGAAACCTAGCGTCTAGGCCGCCTCTCCTCCCCCCCCATCGCCGCCGTCGGCACAGGCTGCAGGGCAAAGCCCGCGCGGTGCAGGCGGCGGCGGCCATGCCCTTACCCGCGCGCGTGGAGGGGAGGCGCGGGGGCTCCCTCGTCCGGCGACGGTGCGTTTTGGTGGCCAAGGTTCCGGCGGCGGCGCTGCTCAGGTGGCTCGGCTCCGGGTGGTTCGACGGCGGCGGCGCGGCCACTTGGCAGCGGGGCGGCGCGGAGGCCAGCGGCGGCGCCTCCTGGCCCAGATCCAGGCCCTTCGGGCTCCATCTGGGCTTGGACGGGCCAGATCTGGTGCGTCTGCTCCCGGCGGCCGATGGGGCTGCTCCGGCTAGGGACGGTTAGGACGGCGGCGCGCGGACTGCAGCGCGGCCACGGGAGCTTCACGAGCCCGCCGGGCTCGGCCGGGCCAGAGGGGCCTGGTATGCTCCGGTAGCTGCGTCCGGTCTGTCGCCGCAGGTTGGCGGTGGAGGTTGTGCCCTCCCGTGTGGCTGCTGTCCAGACCCTCCTAGGCTCGGGTTGTCTCCTCCCGGTTTCGTCGGTCGTCGTCTTTGGACCACGGTGAGACGGCAATGGTGATTGCAAGATCGTGGTGGCGCGCGTTGGTGGACGGCAAGATTGGCGGAGCGCGATGGAGTGTCCGGGTCGTGGTTCTTTGGGGGACGGGAGAAATCCTTGTCGGATGGCCGACACCGACGCGGTGACGCTCGCGGGCGCCGCCTTCCTTCTTGAGGGGCGTCGGGGTTCCCCCTACCCACAACCCTCCCGCATATCGGGGGAAACCCTAGGTTCTGTCCGGGCAGCAACGTCGTCATCGTCGCATCCCTTCTTGAAGGTGCTGCTTTGGTATGCGGCGCTTCGGAGGGCCAAGATCGTGGTGGGAATTCTCCGGAGGGCGCAGCGGTTGCGGATCATCACTGTTTTCGTCGATCCGGCTTTGTCGACGTTGTTTTTCTCTTTTCTTCTTCTTATGTTTCCTTTTGGGCTTTGATGTGCTGTTTGCCCCAGCGGTGGTCTATATCTTGTATCGGTGTTGCTATATTAATATAGCGGGGCGAAAACCTATTACGAGGATGGAAGATGTTTACGTATCGACCAAGGGTTTTTCCGTGAGGCGGTATGGGCTGCGCCGCATCCGAGTTGGCATCCGTTACCAAAGCTTGTGTAGCCTGTGTTCTAATGTGCTTCTTCTTCTCGTCCGAAGCCAAGAAAAATGCGCTTCTTTTGTAAAAAAAAACTGGTTATTCTGTCTTCAGTCGAATGGTATTATTTCCTAAAATGAAAGATGTTCACTCCAAACGTTGGCATCCAAGACAATACTACTCTAACCGGTGGTTTAATTTCTATTCTTAGGTTGTTAAATCTGGTTAAATTACTCTTCATGGTGGTATTAGGGGTTTCTTTTGACATTTTCATTTGGTAGGTTGGTCTACATCCATTAAGTGGAGGATCAGCTTCGAGAAGACGGTGACCACGGAAGTAGAAGAGCCGGTGAAGGAAGGGCCGGTTTCCCCGGAAGATGCACCCATTGTCCCTCCGCCGCTGAAGAGAACGCTGAAGAAGAAGGGCACTCTCTCGATTGCTACTACTCCGGCGACTCGGGATCACGAAAGTGCCATTGCAGTATCGGTTTTCGTTTGTGATAATCCTTACCCGAGTAGCGCCCAAGCGTATGCTTGGATGCTTGCAGCCAAGTGTTGGCTTGATGGATGTTCGAGTATTTAGTGCTTTGTTCTAGCCCATCTTCGCCACGGTGACTTTGGTGACAGACTTCGCCGCCCAGTTCGTCAAGCTGGAAGCCGAGAATGCTCAGCTCCGCCAAGAGCTTGCCGCTGCCAAGTCTTCAACCGAACAGATTGAAACGACGAACAAGCTGGCAACCGACGCCTGGCAAGAAGCCGAAAATCTGAAGAAGGAGTTGGGACAGGTGAAGGCGAAGCTGGAGGAGGAGGAGGAGGAGGAGGAGGCCCAGTCCCAAGCAGAGAAAAGGGAGGATAAACTTCGCAAATCCATTGAGACTCTGCTAGGTAAATCAATTCAATACCTTCGCTCTTCCTTTCTCTTAGGTTCATGTGACTCATTTTTATTTATTTATAGCTTGTTCAGGTGCTGCCGATACTCCCGTGGACCGCACAAGTAAGCTTCGGGTCGACTCCATGACTAACGCCATCTCCTTCGCCGTGGACTCTGACGAGCAGATTCAGGAGCTGCTGAAGAAGTTGAAGGCATCTCTGTCGAAGCTGTACGCCCTTGTCTTCCTGAAGTTGAACCAGGAGAAGACCTCGGGGAGCTAGCGGAGGCATTCTTCATCGACACCAACGGCCCAATCGAGGTACTAAAGCGCACTTCACACCTTTATGGAGCGCTCCTTTCAACTTATGATGGGGTATGGCGTCAATGCCGATCCTGAGAAGTCGTCGAAGGCGCTTCCAACAATGAAAGACGATTCTACTGTCTACCTAGGCGCCTTTGCCAAATCTGCTCGCAAGTGCGCACACCAACTGATTGAGTTGGTGGAGGCGAAGAAGAACAAGGAAGCTGCCGAGACTTATAAGTAGCTTTTTGTCTCCTGTGTTGTAATGAACCATGTTGATTATGTTGCCAACATTTGCTTTTGTGAATGAAATGCCAATTCACTGGCGCTCCCGATGGGAGTTGAAATCCTTGAGCTTGATAGTGATTTTTTCAATATGCACACTCGATGCATTTTTGAAGGTGAGACCAGTTCTTTGTCTACCGCAAGTTCTTCGGGTCCTTCGACTGGTGACGAATCTGGGTTTGTACATCAACTGCGTGGAAGAATATCTCGGATAGAGAAGGGCCTGGTGGCCATCCACGCCGGGGTGGCGATAGTGAAGAAAAAGGGAGAACTGGCCATCGAAGCCAAGCAATATGCACAGGAGGAGGCGTTGAAGGCCACTGAAAGCTTGAACTGTAAGTAGCCAATGTTTTTGGTCTTGAATCTTCGGGTGCTTGTTCCTTGTGCATTCATTTTCCTTTTTCGACAGTGATTTTTCTGAACGCATTGGAAGAGAACAAGCGCGTGCACGACAAGGTCAATGCTTTGACCGACCTGTCGCAGCCGCATGGCGTGTTCTGGACCGATAGATCGAAGGCTGATGTTGTCGGGAAGTTTCAAGATCGGGTGGAGCAAGTACATGGCTTCTTTGATAAGTGTCGTGCATCCTTGGCCATGGTATGGGGAACCATGTTTCCGGTCAACCCGCTTCCTCCGATGTTGCTTGCTCTGATGGCTAAGTTCAAGGATTCTGCCGAGGTTCGGACTCTTGTGCGGAATCAGCTCCTTGCCGGGGCCGAAGTCATGTTTGCCTTTGTGCAAGCCCGCTACCTGACGCTTGATTTGGAGCTTTCCAAGGCATCTATTGATTTGTATCCTATTATCCCGTCGTGAGGCACCCTGCGGCAATTGTAACCGACATGCTGACTCGAGCCGAATGAAGAGTAGGAAGATCAAATTGATGTAAGATCAAGTGATCGTGCAAACGATATAATATTTGTATATAATTGATAGGACTTCTCATCTTCTGCAGCTCCCGAGTGTTCGGGTGTGCTGTAGATTATGAAAACTCGAAGCATTTGTTATCGCTTAAACGATGTAACATGTTGAGCCGATTGTATGTGTTCGAAACTTATTGATGGTGATGCCCGTGCAAACGGGCGAGCCACACTGTCGATTGACCCGTGGTAAAACTTATTGTGTGAACGATGTGTTATACAAAGCCATTTTTTATAAGTGTTAAACATCAGCGGTAGCCCCGAGCAATCGGGTGAGCCACAGGCTCGACGGACTCGTGGCTCAACTGTCGTGAAAACGGCGTTTTGGCGCAGAGCCGCTAGTTTTGTTTGCACAGCGTCGGCGACAACTCCTGAGTGATCAGGTGTGTTGCAAACTGGACGGACTCTTAGCATTCTTATCGTGTAAACGATGTATCATGCGGAGCCAATTTTATTTTTGAATTGCATTGGCGGCAGCTGTCGAGTAATCGAGAGCGTTGCTGGCTTGACTCATGGCTCAAGTATCGTGTAGACGACGTTTTGGCACAGAGCTATTGGTTTATGTGTATGTCGTCGGCGGCAGCTTCCGAGTATTCGGGTAGCCATGGGCTCGATGGATTCGTAGCTCAAGTATCATGAAAACGATGTTTTGGCGTGGAGTCGTTGATTTGTGCAGTTTTCGTCAACGACAATATTCGTATACCAGACAAGCAGGGAGAAAGATTTGCCTAGGGGCACTCGATGAGGTAATACCCTTACATCCTCCCTGTCTGATCTTGATTATAGGTGAAATCGATTACAATGGGGCAACCAAAGGACTGCGTGGTGGTGATCTTGCCGAGAGGCAAGGTTTCTAGGGTTTGGTGTTTGCGTGGTTGTATGCGATTATGAGCTAGGGTTCGGCAGGCCCTCTCCTGGCCTTTATATATGAGGCCAGGTCCCTAGAGTCCAGCACAGATTCAACTATAATACAAAGAGATTCTATCTGTCCTTTTCTTATTCGAATGTCTCCTTGCCTTATTATTCAAGAATTTGTCACCTTTCATCTTTCCACCGTGCAACCGACGTATTGGTCCATATTGGGCTGCGGTGCTTCAGATGGGCCCCTTTGTGGGCTAGAGGAGGTAGGGCAAGGTCGGGTACCGAAGAGTAATGCCCACATCACACCCGACGGAGGAAGATGACGACATGTCGGCGAGGCGTAGGAGGATAATTTTTAGCAGCGGAGCTCCACCGGCTCGAGAAGAGACCGTGCCTTACCTTGGTGGCCGACGAACAGCTATAGACGGAGAGCTCAAAAGTGGGAAAATGGTGGTGCGTCTTTGGGCGGTGAGGCGGGGAGGTGTAAATAGGGAAGGAGTATCGGCGGGACGTGAGCAAATTTCTCGTCGTATTTTCTCCGTTGCGGGGCGGCTCCCGCCATCCTTCCTTGCATTAGTGCGGTGCATTTTTGCCCCAACGACACTACAACATGGACCCAATTTCGGGGCAAAAACACTCGGCAAAGATCTACTTTCGAAGGCAATTAAGCTACCAGGAGAAATAAACAGCCGACAAATATCAAAGAAGGCAGCATGTCAGCCGGTAAAAATATATATGTCCTGGCTGTTAACAGCCGGTAATATAAATATTCACAAGCAGTGTAATTGTCGGCACATCTAGACCACAAGGTAGCCAAAATTTTCGCGCGGGTTCCAGCATGTAAACATTCCATACCTTGGCGCATGTGTCGAGGCCCGCTGGTCCA
The DNA here is from genome assembly GCF_022539505.1 of Lolium rigidum. Taxonomy (NCBI): domain Eukaryota; kingdom Viridiplantae; phylum Streptophyta; class Magnoliopsida; order Poales; family Poaceae; genus Lolium; species Lolium rigidum. The sequence continues at coordinate 174,933,106 of NC_061512.1, read as the reverse complement.
ACTTACCCACTCAGCCCCAAAACCCTAAACCTAATCCCAGAATTCCCCAATTTTTCCCAATCCCACCCGCGCCGCTGCACTCCATCTCCGCACCAGCGCCATTGCAGTAGTCCGCCTGTCATACTCCGCATCCTATACCGCGCCACAAGAAAATGTGCCCTAACATTTGGTCCATGGTGTACTGTGAGCGCGAGACGAGACTGCATCGCAAGAAACGGCTGAATCAAACATTCCCCCTCATACAACTTTTCGGGTACTTTAAAGTTCGTGTGATGCAGGAAATCCTTTTCCCTTAGGCAACAACCGTTTTTGGTCACCGCGTATGCCAACCAACCAACAGGCCCTAACTGCACACACTCTCCTTTGCACGTGAGGTCTGCATTGCCACACCCACACTTGCCATCAATTACTACTTTCTACGATGTCAATTTAGCCACAATGGGAATATCATAAGTAGTATCATGCATGCCATGTTGGCAAAAATCTGATGTGACACACTAATTAATGAGGTGAGAGATGAGAGTGGTATCATAATATGATACCGTATCATAACACGTAAAACTAGAAAAGTTAATGACAAACACATCATGTACATCAATTTGTATTGAGATTCTACAAAACATCAAATATGATGATATTATAATACTATCTCATGATACTACGCATTGTGCGGGTAGTATCATAAACTAGTATCATGTGCATGATACTAGTGTATAATATTTCCCATTGTGACTAGTCTCAAGAGTCAACATCAACACACATGACTAAATGCTCGCCATCCTTGTCTTGGCGATAAGGTTTTAGCGTTGTGGTTCGCCTACCTCTTCACTAATCAAGGCGCGCTTACCTACATGGGCTGAGATGAGGGTTTCCGACAAGAATCATAGTTTCCCATTCTTTAACCAACTTGCCATGTCATCATCACTTCAAAGCCAATCAATGCCCTAAAACTACTCACAATAGGTGGAGTATCATGTATTTTATGGATGCAAAAAAGTGCATTGTAATTAAAGATGAGAGAGGATAATAGTATCATAGGTAGATACTGTATGATAGCACGTATAACTAGAAATTTTAATATCAAATAAATCTTGTTCATATATTTTGATTGAGATTCTACAACAGCGTCACGGTAAGGGGTGTAGCATATATGAAAATTACAAGAAGAAGAGTGCAGTAAATCTAAATTGGACTGACCGATCCAAGGAAACCGATCCAAGGAATATGGACACGGGAGATCCACCACAAAAACCTGCATCACCATCTAACTCGATCGTGACCGCACCCGCTCGCCTTCCCATCTGTAGACAATCATCCAAGGAGCATTACTCATCGATCAGACAAAGTAAAAAAAGAAAGATAGGAAGATTCCTTCAAAGAAGAAAAACGAAACACAGGTTTACCTCACCGGCTGGCTGGCAATTGAATGGATGATGAAGAGAGCCACACATGGTAGTATCTCGGAGGAGAGTGGTCTCTCATCTCATCTCATCTCATCTCCTCTTCGAGCAAGAGTCAAAGTCTAAGTCGGTCGCACGCGCCAGCCGCACGCGGTACCTCCACCACTACTGGTATTTATAGACGGGAGTGAGGCAATGATTCAGTTTTTGTTCCAATTTTTTGAAAAAGATGGCGCCACTTTTTCCATCTTCATGAAAAGTTGTCGTCACTTCTGTTTCCCTCCATTGCCCCTTATTTACTGGGAAAGTGATCAATCCCCTATAAAACTTATCCCCTGATTTAGTGAAGGACGTGCATCACGGAAATTAATGCACATGCCTAACCCGGTTGTGAGCTGATTTATTTCCCCATTGATGGCTTTACTGATTTTCCTCCCTCATAACTGCTTCTTTCAGAAATTAATCGCTCCATATATCTATAGGAAACTAGCAGAAAAATCACCGAGTCTCTCCCATGCATGTTCCCCTTTCCAATGGTATGATAAGTTCGTATCGCCAAAAACGATGACGCTTCTTGTTTGTTTTCTTCATTGATGAAATGATGATAGACATTTTTTTTCCTAATACCAGCTTCCGTGAAGCAAACAATATTTCGATGGAAAAATATCTATCAAATTCACCATGGAAGCGACACTTCTGTCTAGAGAATGTTTCCATCAGCAAATGGTTCGAAGAAAATTAAAATTACACCGATTGTCAATTAACACGGAATGTTTCCATCAGCTAGAGAATGAAGTCAATAAGTCAAACGCGACGCAGGTGTTATAACAGCTAGAAACTATTAACAGCCCAGTATCGGATTCTATAGCAACTACCAAATTAACAGCCCAGTATCGGCCCCACTATTAGCGGAAATTATGCCATGAATTATTAAAGGTAACCTAGAAACCATGCATTTTCAACAACGTCATGGTTGCATGATGCTCAGCTAAATGTGGGTACTGGGCTACTGGCCGTGGATCGATTCCGGATGCACGCGGGTCATGGTTGCATGTTAAATTTATCCTAATTAAGCTTCAAATGCAAGGTCCCAGGACAGGTCTAGGACCTCAATTGAGGAATTGATTTCTGGTACGTGCATAAGTGCATAGTAGCCGTAAATTAACCATGATCTAAATAGCTCAATCCATTCAAATAGGGATGAAACATATATGGGTCAACATACTAAATTCTCTAACAAAATGAGGAAACGGAGTTCATTCTTGAATAACACTGTACAATATAACATATATCAACACCTCGGCTTATAATCCCGCATTCTTAACACTTATTTGCAAAAAAAAAAAAATGCTAGCATCAATGTAAACACATCAATGACCACCGTGATCTTGCACTGCATGTATGCATAGACATCACCAGGGTACACAATGATCAATATCTTCTCATCCATGGTCAAAATCTTCTCATCAGGCCCTAGCATTAACATGTATCAACTTCGATCCGCGGGTTCTAGACATGGTCTTGCACTGCAAGTATGATGTCAATCTTGTGCACAATATTGGTGTTGCAGTAGCAGACAAGGACCTCATCTAACAAGTAATCAACAAGCCGTAAGATAGTTCCACCAAGGCTTAAGAATAAGGGCTCCAAGTTTCTCGCCTGAAAAACAAACTGAGCACAGTTTAACGAAACCGCAATGATTTCTCAATCCTCAAAACACACTTTGCAACAAACAGTAAACTGTACAAAAACAAACAAAACGAAATTCTTTTGTATGTGTATGTGATCCAGCAAAGAAGAAAGCCCAATGTAGACATTTGCCTCAAATGTGAAAGTGTAAATTTCTGCAATGTATACTTGTAGACACATTGCTAGCTAGATATGCCCAATCAAAGACAAAATAAAGTATGAGACCAAATGCTCCCAGGTCTAGGACCTCAATTTATGTATAACTAATGCTATTCAAGACCCACAGTATTGCAACATTGCACAAACACCAAGATATACTCCACTTCTCAAATGAAAAGCACAGTAGCCTTCTAAAACCAAATACAAAGCTACCTCTCCATGACCTCAATATATACATTACTAAACATACATTGCACATATAAACGTAGAGAAGAAGAAACTGAAATTGTTCGCACCTGCCAAGGAACTCTTGGTCATCCATGGCCGAGCAACAGGGCCACAATGGTGGCAGTGAGGGCAGCGTCCCCTCTGGCAGCAGTAGTGAGAACACTAGGAAAGCACTACTCAAGCACACCATGGTAACATAGTGGGACCTATAGTAGTACCAAAGCCCCACATGTTTCATTTTGATGAGCTACATAGACTAGGTCATGTAGCGTTAGTAAACTTGTTCATTCGCAAAAAAAAAAATCTTGTTGACTTGTTATTATCTCTCAATATTAAATACCCCATGGACCATTACTCATAAGAAACTGCAAAAGCATATGGAAATGTGAGGCCAAATGGGCAAAATACAGGTCAATAGTGCCAAATTATACTTAGCAGCACCATGAAGATATATTAAGTCAAATCATTAGAACGGTGCTGCAAAGCTATGTCTACATAATAATGACTCCATGACTTAAAACATTAAATCAAATCCCAAAGAGTTATAACCCAACATACATGCACAATACATACCTTCAGTCATTTGTACAACTAGCAGATGAGGTCCAGAGCTCATCCCTAAATACCAATAGGATGAGTATAAGCTACATAAAGATAATATAACTAATATTATTACATGTAATTAGTACTAGTACTAGTATACAAAATGGTTACGGGTTTGAAATGGGGAAACAAGTGAAGTTGATACTTTTGTGCTTCAAAATCACCAACAAAAAACAAACACGAATTCTTTGCTGATTGGCACATTCAACTAATTTACAATCTAGATGGCACTATTTCAGTAAGAAAGTAGTCGTAGCCAACCATAGAGTGATCTAGATCAATCAAAGATGCATATATGATTAGAACACACGATTGACTAAGTATGTATGATCATAGAAAAAAATGAAAAATATAGTTCTATATTCAAGATAAATATATTTTCAGAAGGGAATAATAGATGAAACAAATTTTACCTCCATGGACATCTTTCGGAGCTCACCGTCTATAATGCTTTGGCTTTTTTCTCAATACCACGGGTGATCTATACTTCATTAGCACCATCAGCTACAATCTGGGAAAAGTATACAAACCAACCAATTATGTCGAGAACTAAATAGAATGTTCATGATGCAAGTAACAAAGACCACGCAAGGATTTATATTGTGTACCTTAACACCCTCGGAGATCATCCCTTGAGAAAGAATGACAAAACTTGCCATCCCATTACCAGCCAAATCATTAGTTTTAGCAGTAGCCCTGCTAATCAATTTAGCTCCAATTTTTTGACAAGGTATTCGAGCTCAACCTGATCCACATAGATAAGCATGAGAAATATTCATAGCCACAATTTGACTTGCATCATCAGTGTTGCATTGTCAGCACACGATGATGAATCCAAATCTAACATACCTCTTTTGCCACTAGTAAGAAGACCCAGTTCATAAAAAACAATAGTAAGTCCTTATCGCCCTTATCACATAGTGTGGCTTGAGCGTATCTAGGCACGATCTCATGTGGCAGGTTGAGGAAGCTGTGCAGGTGCTCAATGCCTTCATTGGTGAGGTACCAGTAGCAATGCTGCCACGAGAAGGTCTCCTTGACATATTCCTTCAATCTGAAGCTCATTGATCACCTGGAGGTTCGACACGTCAATCTATGGGTGCAACACTAGGTTGTAGTCCTTGGTAGCACATACACGCATCAAGCAAAATTCTTTTAGAAAAAATGTGCTCAAATGAATTCATTTCAAATTTTTCATTTGGTTACGATGCACATAATTTGACAACATATGAGAAACCCAACATCCTTATATATATGAGCTTATGGGAGCACATAATCTCACAAGCATATGATAGCTAGTAGCCTAGCATGGATTCGTTTGTACCATGTGAAATTTCCTATCTTAAGAGTTGAGGCAGCAGCTGAATATTCATGCAAAGTTTCGGTAGAAATTGCATTGTATTTTGAGCTACAGGAAAAAAAAAATTTGTGGCTACGTATAGAGGTACATATTTGTCAGAAATTTGTCTTTTTTGTATAGCTTAAAATAAAATATATTTTTCTTCAAAATTTCTACCGTACCTTCAAATATTTATATGTATGTGGGTATTTAATTTCACATTTTTTCAAATCCAAAAAATATGATTTTTAAAAATCAGAAGCACCGGTGCTCACGTGCCAAATACACTTTTCGGATAATTCATGTCTAATTCCCGTATAAGGCCCTGGGGGCTCAAAGTTAAAGGGTGACTTGATAAAAAAGAGTATGCGAGTCCGACATTCCAAGTCTCCAACGTCTCTTGTTTTGTTAGTACGGCCCGTTTCCAAATTTTAGCCCAAACTCAGCACGAGCAAGTCCCAGCCCTACCTAACCGCACTCCACCTCCATCCCCGCGCCGCCACCTCCCCAATCTTGCTCTCCACAACATATGCCGCTGCCGCGCTGATCGCCCATCGCAGATCTCTGCCGGCCGGTTCTCCCGATCGATCGAGCCCAAACATCCAAGATCTACTACCATGGCAGAGGACAAGTCCAATGACTGCGAGGTCGTCCCTACAAGGGAGACTGGCCAATTCCATTTCCGGGTATGCTTCTCGCCGATCGAGGCTCCCCTCAGCGTTAGGACAGTCGCTAGCAGCATCGTCGCCGGATGCGAGTGCCAAGCAAATTTTTTGCGCTACCACAACGACGCTGTGCTCAAGCTTATTCTTATAGTCCGACATGGATCAAACCCCACGATGGACGGCATCAAGGTCATACCCAACATGGTTCTCCTCGACAAGACCGGGTCACCCGCGTCGATGGGGACAGCGACAACCACCCGCTCCCCGGAGGATAAAATAGCATACAACTTGAACCTAAGCTCGCTGTCCGAGGATGTCAGGGCGAACTGTGTCCTGGACGACCACTTCCAAGTCATGTGCTCGGTGGAGGTCGTCAGGGACGGGGTACCGGCGACGGCTCCATCAACATCGGAGGAGGAGTTCCCTGGTTTGGGCCATGATCTTGCCATGATGTCAGACAAGCAACAGCTCACCGACGTCTCCTTCGATGTTGACGGCGAGAGCTTCAGCGCACACCGCCTCGTGCTCGCGGCACGGTCGGCGGTGTTCCGAGCAGAGCTCTATGACCCCATGGCGGAAAGCAGGATGGCGTCCATCACCATCCAAGAAATGGGGGCCTCCACCTTCAGATCTATGCTCCATTACATGTACCACGGTTCATTGCCCGATGCTGGCAGGACGGATGTTTCCTCCACCATGGCAGAATACCAGAGTTTGCTTGCAGCGGCGGATAGGTACGGGGTAGAGCGGCTGAAGAAGATATGTGAGGACAAGCTATGTGGCAACGGTATAACGGTAGACAATGTCGTCTCAACGTTGGAGCTGGCAGAGCGCCATGTCTGCCCTAAACTCAAAGCTAGCTGCCTTGATTTCCTATCGGATGGTGAAAATTTCAAGATGGTTGCGACCACCGATGAGTACTTCCATTTGATGCAGACTGCTCCTTCTGTCTTGGTTGAAGTGAGGAATCGGTTCAAGATGGCACATGAAAAGCCGACTGTCAATGAATCTGGTGCTCACAAGAAAAGCCGAATGACGAATGTGTTAGGGATCTCAACGGATTACTAATAAGTAAATCTTCACGCAATGAACTCCTAATGCTTTTATAGTGGTATGTTATTTGTTCATCACGCCATTCTAGTTAATGCTTTCGTAGTTACAGTAATATGTACATTCCTTGCAGAACTATATGGGTTCAAGTTCACTTTGCAGTGTTATAAGAACCATGCCATCACTTCTATTTTGTTTGCCAATGTGTGCTTGTATATATCCTCTTAATTAATCACCTTTTTTATTAATCATTACTACGACTTTGATGCAATGGCACCAAGTTGAACAAATATCGTCTTATATGTGTTGAATTGAATGATGTTACCAGTTACCACAATGTTACAGCAAGTTCGAACTGAATGCTATGCTACCATTGCTAAAGTTCATAAAATTTTCTTTTCTGTACAGTGACCAATTGTTTGTTTGTCTAGTCTAAAAGCTTGTTTACCTGTTGATGCAACTAGCATCCAGTTGTACACACTTGGGATTCCTCTGATATTTCAGTTTATCATGTTTTGTATAATATAATACTAGTTGCGGCTGTAATAATATTCCAAGAGCAAATTTTTGTTTACTCTTAAGCTTAACTCTGAAACTCCTAGGAAGTACATGCAATTCTAAAATAATTTCAAAATCATTTTGTACTTTGTTACCTCAAAATTTCCTTCACCCATTCAATGCTTGTGATGAAGAACATCCTATTCACCACGAAGAATTTCTTTGATATTCCCATTTATATCATGTAATAGGACGACTTGAAGAAAATTTCAGTAATATTCCACATCTGCTCGACGGGTGCCTGACTTGCTTACAAGAAGGGAAAATGGAGCAGATCTTTTTGTTTATTCTTTAATGTTACAGTATACCATATAACTGAAGCAAGTTGGAACTGTTTGTTGCTATGCTACCATTGCTAAGGTTCATAAAATTTTCTTTTGTGTACATTTGTCTATTAAAAGCTTGTTTGGTTGATGATGCAACGAGAATCCAACTGTATGCGGTTGGGATTTCTCTGATATTCAAGTTATCATGTTTTGTATAATATAATACTACTTGAATAAAACAGCTGTAATAATATTCCAAGGTCAACTTTTTGTTTGCTTTTGAAGTTAAACTCTGAAACTCCTACGAAGTATGTACATTTCTAAAAGAAATACAAAATCATTGACCCCCTCAAATCTTCCTTCAGCCCATCAATGCATGGGGTGAAGGGCATGCTATTCACTATGGAGTCTTCCAGTGATATTCCCATTTATCATGTAATATCTAGACTTGAAGAAAGTGGCAGTAATATTCTACATCTGCTCGACGGGTGCCTGACTGCTAACATGAAAGGTAAATGGAGCAGCCTTTTTGTTTATTCTTTAATATTTTGCTCTGAAACTACTGCATGATTTTACAATTCTGAAAAAACTTCAAAAGGATTCTGAACTGATCTCCTTCGAACTTTCCTCCATTTATTCATTGTGCACAAGCACATCTCCACTCTTTCTTCCTTTCAGATAGCTTCGTCTCAACAGCGTCACGGTAAGGGGTGTAGCATATATGAAAATTACAAAGTAAAAACAAACAATGCAAATGGAGCGAACAAGCACCGAAACCAAATTATGCATCATGCTGTCTTACAAAACAATACTGATTCAGGTACAATACATGAGCTCTGCCAAATGTGCGATCCTGCATAATACTAATTCATAGTCTTGTCATATATGTCGTATTGTCAAACAACTATCTTCCAACATTAACAAACAACCCTGACATAATTTTCCCGTAGACAAAGTCATGGAGAATTGTTAACATATAATTTGGTGCAGGCCTTTGAAAGAATACTGCTTGCAGTATGTGAAAACTTGGGAACTAAGCTTAGTTTTCTTAAGGTTTACACAGTACCAAGAACATAGTCAATGGGAAATGTTGTTTGATCCCTTCTCTTTATGGAGTTTAATTATGAATTTTGTTCTTTTAAATTTTGATTCCAAATCGTTATATAGTGCAAGCTGTTTGACTATGCGTCGTTAATACATCATTTGTATTACAACATTAGTGCCTCATGTGTCCCTGTGTCAGGCATGCTATGAGAGCGGAAAGGGAGGTGTCGAAGGAGAATCTTTGAAGCTAGAGTTCATAAAATTACTTTCTAGTCAGCAATTGTTCATTTGTCTATTAAAAGCTTGTTTAGCTGTTGATACAACCAGCATCCAGCTGTGCTCTCTTAGGATGACAGAATGCCATCCATATTGATGTTTGTTGCGATATTCCATATTATCATGTTTTGTAAAACATACGACGAGTTGAAGAAAATGGCTGTCACAATATTTCATATCTGCACCAAAGCAAATTTTAATTTACTCTGAAACTCCTTACGATGTACAATTCTGAAAGAATGTCAAAATCATTCTGGATTATGATGCTAACGTATAGCTACGGCAGCAAGTTAAACAGTTTGCCATGATTGCAGACTTGCAGTACAATGGATAACTCAAGTATATACTCTCAGTTTCAACCCTTCATGACTCGTGATGGTGATTTATGGTTTCATTTGCCTCCCGGAGTTGCCATTTCTTGCCCAAGAACATCACAACATATCTATTTGTGTAATACCTGGAGAAAGTTGGAACAGTTTACATGCTTTCAGAACACGGATAAATCAGCTACATAATTTTATCTTCGCTATAAAGTCAGCAATAGTTAGATCATCTGCTTTTCTGTTTATTTGGACAAAATGCAGTTTGGATGCTGACGCAACTGTGAATAACATTTAGTTCATGCAACCGTCCTCCTCTGATATTCCACTTGTCTAATGCTTTGTAATCTATATACGAGTGTTTGAACAGAATAAAAGGCATCACATTAATTTGAGAGATGGACGGTCGAGATTGGTCCACTTGTTCATCAACCAAAGCCGAAACGAAAAACAAAAATTGCGATCTACCATGAAATCGAACAAAAACGTGGTAGATAAGACACCTTCTACAATGGTGGGCAGAGCAATTCATTGGCGTAATGACTGGTGGTGATGATTTATCCTTTAATTGCCTTCCAGAGTTGCCGTTCTGGCCTAACCTTCTAGAACAATATATCAGCTACAGAATTTTCCGTCCCTATAGCCTTGACAGCGTTTCTCCTTGCGGTCAGCACAAACCCACTGCGAGAGGCATCCACGGATTTCCATGTCCCGATGGAAGGCGCTGGTGAGCCGGTCTTGTCGACTAAAACCATGCGTCTGGACACCTTGTCAGCGGCTTCCAGAACGAGGGAATGCGAGACACAGGAGCTAACGCGACTTGGGTGCTCGTGTGTGCATCTGCATCCAGCAACCACCGTGATCGTGCCTAGACACCGTGCAGGGTCATCCTCGGGCGACGGCAGCCTTGCCTGGAGACGGAAAATGTTAGTGTCTCCTGTAGGGATGATATGGCAATCGGATGACTCGCCTGCAACCATGGTTGGACCTCCAGCGAGCGGATCTGTCGTTGCAGGCTGCCTCTACTAGTATTGAAGGACGATTGCATGTCAGCACTACAAGGTTGATTGCAAGTAGTGAGACGGGATTCAGGTTCAATATCTGGATTACAGACCACGGATACAGGAATATTCTCGTACAGCAAGAAGGGGGGAGCCGAGAAAATAGAGCCAAGGGGTGGGAGAGAAGAGCCGCCGTCCGTCCTGATCCAACTGGATGACGAACTACTCGTCCGCTGTAGCACTTGTAGATGCTTCGCTCACCCTAGCTTGCCTCCTGGCCTTGGGCCCCAGCCAGTCTGGGCCGACGACACGTGAGTTGGGCTTGCTCTGTCGAACCGGCCTTGATATATGGCTTGGTGGCTCTTTGGTCAGCATCGGTGTCACAGGCTTGGCGCTGACAATCCCCTCTTCTTGAAATCCGGCTTGTCCCCAAGCCGGTGCCTGCGGAAACTTGCGACGGAGCGTGTCGAGGTCGTCCCAAGAAGCAGTCTCCTCTGTGGAATGCGACCAGACCACCAAACCTTGACGAACTTGCTTGTTTTTGGCCTGCCGGAAGCGGTAGTCGAGTACCCGGATCGGCACCCACGCCGGGGCAGAGGGGAAACGCTGATGTAGATCGTCCAGGTCCTCCCATGTTGCAGCTTCACGAACTGAGCTAGACCACAGAATGAGGCCCTGGCGTGTCATCTTGTTTGCACCCTTGCGCCAGCGATACTCCAAGACTTCCAAAGGAACCTGAAAGCTCAAATCATCAGTGGGTAATGCTACCTGGGGAAAACCCTGTCGTTCCTTTGCCAATTTGAGCTGTGATACATGAAACACCGGATGCACCCTGGATTTGGAAGGCAAGGCCAAATGGTAAGCAACAGCACCCACTCTGTCGACAACCTTGTAAGGCCCGTAGTACTTGAAAGATAGTTTATGATTGGCCCTCTTCGCAACAGACATCTGGACATAGGGCTGGAGCTTAAGAAGAACTTGATCACCCACTTTGAAGGCTCGCTCCGAGCGGTTCTTGTCTGCCTGGCGTTTGATGCGGGCTTGCGCTCGCAACAAGTGCTGCTTCACCAAATCAAGCATAACTTGTCTCTCGTCAAGCCATTGTTGCAGCTCCGGAACAGGATGGACATTGACAACTGAGAGGCCCAAGTGATTTGGTTCTCTACCATATAGCACCTTGAACGGAGAAGTTCCCAGAGAGGAGTGGGGGCTTGTGTTGTACCAGAATTCCGCCAACGAGAGCCACTTGGACCATTGCTTGGGGCAGGCATGAGTGAAACAACGAAGGAATGTCTCGAGGCACTGGTTTACTCGCTCCGTCTGTCCATCCGTTTGGGGATGGTAAGCAGTACTCATACACAGTTGGGTTCCTGCAAGTTTGAAAAGTTGTTGCCAAAAGGAGCTTGTGAAGATCTTGTCTCGATCGGAAATGATAGCTTTAGGGAGCCCATGCAGCTTGAAGACATGATCGAAATAAGCCAAAGCGACTGTCTGTGCCGTGAAGGGGTGGGATAGCGGCACAAAATGTGCATATCGTGTGAGTTTATCAACCACCACTAGAATGCAGTCTTGTTTGGAAGAAGTTGGCAACCCTTCAATGAAGTCAAGCGACACTACTTGCCAAGCTTCATCCGGAGTGGGCAGAGATTGTAGCAGGCCTGGATATTTGCTGCGGTCTGGTTTAGCCTTTTGGCAGATGAGGCAAGATCCAACATAGTCCTTCACATGCGATCTCATCCCTGGCCATGCAAAGTGTTGCTTAATTCTAGAGTATGTCACTGGGTAACCAGAGTGGCCACCCGCTGGACCATCATGTAGTGCTGCCAAGATTTTGTGCTGCAAGTCAGAATTAGAACCAATCCACACTCTGCTTTTGAAACGGATCAGGCCATTCTTCATTGTAAATGCACCTTTGGTTCCCACCACTGCTAGCTCTGTAAAACTGCTGCGAGTGAGGGTCAGCAGCATACCCCAACGCTACTGCCTCCAACCACGTAGGCTTGCACTCCGAAACAGCGCAGAGATCTTCACCAATCTGTGGCTCCTTGCGTGAAAGGGCATCCGCTGCTCGATTTTCCTCACCACGTTTGTAGCAGATTTTGTAGTCTAAGCCAATTAACTTGGTGAAGGCCTTGTGTTGCCAGACCGTTGTTAGCCTTTGTTCTTCCAGATGTACTAGGCTGCGCTGATCCGTTTTGATGATGAACTGCCCAAGCTGCAAGTATGAGCGCCAGTGATCAACGGCGAAAAGGATAGCCATGCACTCCTTCTCGTATGTGGAAAGGCCACTCGATCGAGGTCCCAAAGCCCTGCTGAGGTAGGCAATTGGATGTCCATCTTGCTGCAAAACAGCGCCAATTCCCCGATCGCAAGCATCCGTTTCGACAACAAACACTTTGTTGAAGTCTGGAAGAGCTAAAACTGGGGCTGTTACCAATGCCTCCTTTAACAACTGAAAGGCAGTCTCACATTCAGTTGTCCAGATGAAGAAGACACCCTTTTTGAGGAGAGCTGTCAAAGGCTTGCAAATGATCCCAAAATGGCGGACGAACTTGCGATAGTACCCAGCCAAACCCAAAAACCCTCGCAATTCCTTTACATTTGTTGGTGTCTTCCAATTCTTAACTGATTGTATTTTCTCATCTTCAGTAGAGACTCCCTCCGAGCTGATCACATGTCCAAGGTACGATAGCCTTGCTTGCGCAAATGAGCATTTCGAGAGCTTAACTTGCCATTGATCACACTGCAAGAGACGCAACACTGCCTCCAAATCGACCAAGTGCTGCTGCAGGTCTGGGCTATAGACTAGGATGTCATCAAAAAAGACGAGAGCACATCGGCGTAGAAGAGGTGCCAAAGTGGTGTTCATCGCCCTCTGAAAGGTTGCCGGGGCACCAGACAGACCAAAGGACATCACCTTATACTCGAAGTGGCCTTGGTGCGTTTGGAACGCCGTTTTGTAAGCCTCACCCTCGGCCAGCCTGATTTGATGATACCCCGCTCGTAGATCCAATTTAGAGAACCAAGAAGCCCCGGCGAGCTCATCCAGAAGCTCGTCAATAACCGGCAACGGAAACTTGGTTTTGCAAGTGAGTGCATTTAAGTGGCGGTAGTCGATGCACAAGCGCCATGTATTGTCACGTTTCTTCACCAAAATCACCGGGGATGAAAACGGACTGTTACTCAGCTGAATAACACCACTATCAAGTAGTTCCTGTACCTGACGCTCAATCTCACTTTTCAGAGCTGGAGCATGCCTGTAAGGCCTGATGGAAAAAGGTTGGGCACCGGGAATTAATGGTATCTTGTGATCACATGACCTGGGAGGAGGCATGCCCTGTGGCGCTTGGAACACTGACTGATACTGGTCCAATAAGGCTTGAACAATGGCAGGAGTTTCAGTCGTTGCACTGACCTCAACCTGACAAACTTGTACCCATTGGTCACCTGCTGGTTGTTCATGGAGCATTTTCAATTCATGTATTGGTTGCTGCAAGACTTTCTGACTAGCTCCCGTGATACCTTGGAGCCTAATAACTTCACCCATATGATCAAATTGCAAGTATTTCTTCACCCAGTCAACTCTCATTGGGCTATGATACTCCAACCAGTCCATTCCCAGGATTATATCGTAACTGCCAAGTGGAATAATTTTGAGATCGCAGCAAAACTGGTAGCCCTGACTCCACCATTCACACGCTTGCACTTCCTCAGTACACAAAAGCTCTGCCCCATTAGCCACCTTGACCTTGATTCTATTTGGCAACTGTCTAACTGGTTTACTGCCGTCAATGAGCTTCTGGTTGATGAAGGAAGATGAACTACCGGAGTCGATGAGCATCGAAACCAGCGTGTTGCCAATCACACCCTGGAGCCTAAGAGCATTAGGAGCATCAGTACCTCTCGAAGCTGGTCCCGATAGAGCCGCCAAGTGCTCATGTTGAGCAGGTTCCTGCACTTGTTCAACAACTGATTCACCTTCTTCAAAATCAAGCATCTGCAATAATTCTTCGATCACATGAAGAGGCACTGTGGTTGGGCACACGTGATCACGACCCCATCGCTCGCCACATGTGAAACACAGGCCCTTGGCCCGCCTGTACGCTCTCAGAGCTGCTACCTTGTCGTTCTCCCGTGGATTGCGAGCTGCTTCCACTGTTCTTTTGTCCTCTGCTCCTAGTAAACCACCACCCTTAGGAGGAGGTGCTGGTAAAGGCATGGGGACACCTGGTTTAGCAGCAAATTTTCCAGCATACGGCTCAAAACGACGTGGCCTGTCGCGCCGCAGCCCCTCTGATACCTCCTCTTGCAGCAATGCCAGAGAACATGCTGCATCGAGATCCACAGGCTGCTGAATCATAACCACTGCCCGGATATCCTCGCGCAATCCTTCCACGAACCTTGTCAGAAAGTACAATGGATGTATTGTTTCAGAATATGACAACAAGTGATTCATAAGAATATTAAAACGCTCAACATATTCAGAAACTGTGGATGTTTGTCTAGTCTGGTAAAACTGCCGGATCAATTGCTGGTGTTGATGCCGACCAAATTTGGAGCACAAAAATTCACAAAATCCTTCCCAGTCTAGACCTACTAACTTCCTCTGGACAGATTGGAGCCAAACTGCGGTGGTACTGCTGAAATTTAGTGTAGCCATATAGAGCCAGAAGGATCGATCTACTGAATACATATGGAAATACTGCTCGCACAAGGTTCTCCACAAACGTGGGTTCTCCCCATCGAATTGAGGAAAGGCCATCGTGGGAATTGCTTGACCTACTGCACCCGAGGACTGCGCTACACCTACTGAACCAAGAGGAGTGACCAACGGAAACTGAAAGCCTTTCTGGGCTGGAATCGGAGACAGACCTGTGACCGGGGGAACCGCCGAGGATCCGAAGAACCCCGACGATACCACCCGGAGAGATGTCGCCTCGCCGTGGCCGGATTGCCCAGGGGACGCCCCCAACTGCGCCGCACCCATAAACGATGATTTCTCCTTGCCCGCGTCGGCGGGTGCGGTAGCCGGCGCGGGGATGTCGATGGTGACGTGCGGTTGCTGCTGCATCGCCGCATGCTGGAGTTCGCCGACCGTGACCTGGAGCTCACCCACGCGAGCCTTCAACTCGGGTTTCCAGGTGGTCAGCGTCTTCACCTCCGCACCAAGAGCGTTGATGGTGCCCTTGAGCTCGCCGGTGACCTCTCCCATGAGGGATCTCATGAACGCCTTCGCCTCGTCGTCCATGAGCTCCTTCCTCTTCTCGGATCTCGTCTGGATGATGGATTTCACCACTGGGGCCAGATCTACGGGTGGGGGGGTGGGATTTGGTGGGGGAAATTTTTGGAAGGGTGGTGAGATGGCTCTGGTACCAAATTGTCAGCACTACAAGGTTGATTGCAAGTAGTGAGACGGGATTCAGGTTCAATATCTGGATTACAGACCACGGATACAGGAATATTCTCGTACAGCAAGAAGGGGGGAGCCGAGAAAATAGAGCCAAGGGGTGGGAGAGAAGAGCCGCCGTCCGTCCTGATCCAACTGGATGACGAACTACTCGTCCGCTGTAGCACTTGTAGATGCTTCGCTCACCCTAGCTTGCCTCCTGGCCTTGGGCCCCAGCCAGTCTGGGCCGACGACACGTGAGTTGGGCTTGCTCTGTCGAACCGGCCTTGATATATGGCTTGGTGGCTCTTTGGTCAGCATCGGTGTCACAGGCTTGGCGCTGACATTGCAGTGCGGCTAACGTTGGGAGTTGGGACTCCATAGTCTTTTTGTCTTTTTGTTTTGAGGCACACAAACGACTCGAGAATTATAGAAGGCTAGGGCTGAGTTCTACTAGTATTTGGAAACGGGCCGCAAAATAGCAGAGTTGTGTTTGCATACTTCTCCCATGCAGATCCTGGTATGAATTCATATATTTAACTGAAAAGACTTGGTGACTTATAAATCTTCAACTCTGGTGTCTGAGAAAAAAGAATTGAACTGTAGTCTTTGATGTTGCGTTATGTAAAATTCTTGAAGCCAAATGACAAAGACACGAGTAACACTGAACATCAAAGACCAACCTGAGATGTTATCAGACGCTGAGGGAACTTTTGACGTTTGAAGAGAGACAAATTGTTTATCAAGAACCCAAATGAGGTTATTTTTCTCTAAACCATTTGCATCCACTTCCAAAGAAAACTTTCCATCATGTCCAGGGTCCTTGGGATAAATGAGCACGATTGTATTTGTCGGAGGTGCTGTGTTTTGTGAGATTTTGGTACTTGCTCCATTTCATAGTTCTGAGAATCTAGTAGAGTGATGTTCACCTTATGCCGGCTGGTATTTTCGCCCACCAAGGTTGTCATAACCATTGATTCATACCATTTACCTCTCCAACGAAGCAATTAGTTATGACGTTGTAGTTGTATAGTGAACACCGACCATCCATGGTAAACTGCTTTGATGTCTAGAGCATAGAAAAACAAAATTACATTTTGCAAAGTACAGTCCTGGATTCCTTTTGAAATTCTTTCGCCATAGCATGATTCAACAGGAATTTCACTACTGCAGGGTAAAACAAGCATTTCTTCAGACCCTTTACATGATTCACTCCTGGTGCTCTGCCAGCATGCAACATGTAACAAGATTTCATTTTAGTTACGCATGGATAACAAAGGAAAGTTCTTCATAAATAATGCTATGTAGCCACCCTTTAGAAAATCATTGTGCGTGCACTCAAGTCAGTTCACCCTGGTGCCACTGAGGAATATTACTGTCATTTTCTTTTAACACAGGTGTATTTTTACAGAACACAATAAAAGTGAAATATCAGACGAATGGAGACACTGGTATAATGTAAGTGATATTCATCCGACGCACTCCATAGCTTGATGCTAATTGCATCAACTTCCAGACTGACTTCTAAAAAGACAGGAAATCAGCTAAGCAAACACTCGCTAACTAGATAGAGTAGACAATATTATGTAACTGGGCTATCGTTGGTTCTGACCGCAAACTGTTCCAACTTGCCCTAACTAATAAGGTAATGGATATTTTGTCCTGATCTTAAATCTTAAGGAAGAATGATAGGTCTGTGAGACAATGACCGCATGAATCCCCATCACTAGTCATTAGTGGTTGATGAAACCGAGACTATATACTTGAGCTATCCTTTGTGCTGGAAGCATAGTAAACTTATTCAGGTTGCTACTGTAGCCAATACACTAATGGAACATATACAGTTGTACATCATATTTTTTTTTTGAAACAAGGCAAAAGATTTGCCATTTTCCATTGATTAAGGAGAAGTTTAGAAAGGTCTTACAAACCAACTCGGCATAAGCCAAGCCCGAGAACCAAAGCCTACTCTCGTGGCATTAAAATACACAAGGCCTTAGCCCCGGCGTGGCACCACATTGCCATCTCGTCCTTAACTTTCGCGATCAACATGAAAGATGTTGTTGCACTATTTTGAAAGACACGAGCGTTCCTCTCTTTCCAAATCTCCCAAGAAACCAACATAGCTAAGGAGGCCATCGCTTTCCTTGATTGACCTCTTTGTAGGATACTTTTTGTCCACCATTCCTTCACCGTCCTCCTATTGTGCCACGCCCTTGGGTCCACGTCATGAAGGCCAAGCCACTCCTTCAACTCAATCCATATTCTAGTGGTGAACCGGCATTTGTAGAGAAGATGATCGGCGGACTCTTGAACTTGGTTACATAACTTGCAAAGCACGCAACTTGGCCAACCCCTCTTTTGTAGTCTATCCGCCGTCCACACCCGGTTTTGGATAATCAACCAAGCAAAAAGTTTACATTTTGGAGGCGCCCATGGCCTCCACACCATATAGTACATAAAAGACCATTTTTACTCTATTTACTGCCATTGCTCAAAATAAGTATACAACAGAAAAGATAACCAGAAAGAGTGACCAACTATAAGGCTAAGATATAAACATGCACCTAGTGACAAATAACGAGCGCATCCAACCAGATAAAATTGCAGCATAAGTGTTAGCATGTCTTTTCTAGTACACACTAGCCAGAACTGAGAATCATCATAGCTACACGAGGAATATACATATTCCTGCGACCACAATATATTCAACTAATAAGAACAGGATGATCAAAGATAGACATGGCATTGTAAGAGGATTCGAGCTCATCAATCCCATTATTGTGTCCCTAGCGCAATCGGGTTTTCTTGTGAGCACCAGGATTTATGGTAGTAGATTCTTCAAGTGTTTTCTTGATCCTACTCCGCACTTCAACCAAGAGATTCGGAAAGCTCTGTATCAAACGGATGTACTCATCAGATATCGTAACCATCTTATAATTGTCACCATCAGCGAGGAAATCAAGGCATGCAGCTTTGAGTTTGGGGCAGACGTGGTCCTCAGCCAGCTCCAACATTGAGATAACACTGTCTACGGTGATACCATTGCCCGATAGCTTGTCCTCACAAATCTTTTTCAGCCCCTCTACCCCGTATCTGTCAGCGGCTACAAGCAGGTGCTGGTATTGTGGCATGGTGGAACAGACATCCTTCACAGCAACATCAGACAGTGAACCATGATAAATGTAATGGAGCATACATCTGAAGGTAGAGGCCTCCATGTCTTGGACGGTTATAGAAGTCATCTTGCTTTCAGCCATCGGGCCATAGAGCTGTGCTCTAAAGACCGGTGACCGGGTCGCGAGCACCAGGCGATGTGCGCTGAAGCTCTCCCCACCGACATGGAAGGAAACATCAGTAAGGTCTTCTTTGTCTGACATAATGGCCAGGTCATGACCTAGATCCGGGAGCTCCTCCTTTACCGATGAAGCTTGAGGTTTCCGGTCGATGTGCACAGAGCACAGCACCACAAAATAGTTGTCCACCAAACAGTTGGCCTTGACATCGTCCCAGGCTGCAATCATTGCGTAATAGCCTTCCCAGCTCGCAGTTTCTCTGCCCACCGAAGTCACCGGTGAGCCGGTCTTGTCGAGTAAAACCATGCGTATAGACACCTTGGCGGCGGTGCCCCCCAGAGCATAGTCAAGCGGCCCTGTCAATGCGAGCGTGATTGTTGGGTCCGAGCTCCCAGCAAATATGTAATACGCAGTGCAGTTGCGTCCACCAACGTTGATCTTCATATCTCCAAATAAGTCATCGGCGGGATGAATATCCTCAGGCGACGAGAGCCATACTCGTAAATGGAAGAGGCTAGTGTCTTTCCCAGGGACGATTTCGCAACCGGATCGCCTACCTTCGGCCATGATGAATCCTCAATGCTTCGACCTCGACCTCGACCTCAAACGTTTTAAATTTACAAATTTGGAAAAGATTCCGCTGACATCAGCAAATTCGTCTATTTTGTGCATGCATGCAGAACTTTTTTTCAATAGTCTACACCAGGTTGATAATTTTATACATTTACCGTTGATCACTCAAATACGGAGGGGTTGATTATTCAAATAGAAAGGGTTGATAACTTTTAGCAAGAAAAAAAGTTTTGTCGAAACATATTAACATGAGTGCTAGTTTTGAAGATCTCGTCGAGACGAATTTATTGGTGAAAGCGGATCTTAATTTGGAGTTATCGTTTGAAAGTTAAAACGTTTTGAATTTTCAAATTTGGAAAAGATTCCGCTGACATCAGAAAATTCGTCTATTTTTGTGCATGCATGCAGAACTTTTTCTAAATAGCCTACATCAGGTTGATAATTTTATACATTTACCGTTGATCACTCAATTACGGGTGGTTGATTATTCAAATTGAAAGGGTTGATAACTTTTAGCCCGAAAAAAAAGTCGTCGAAACATATTAACATGGGTGCTAGTTTTGAAGATCTCGACGAGACCGACTCATAGGTGAAAACAGATCTTAAATCGGAGTTGTCGTTTGTGAGATAAAACGTTTTAAATTTTCAAATTCGGAAAGATTCTCGCTTACGTCATCAAATTCGGCTGTTTTTACATGCATGCAAAACTTTCCCTTAATAGCCTCCACTATAGTCCAAATTTTTCCAAAAATAAAAAAAAAATTGGTTGAAAACTGAGCGCTCATTCCCTCCCTAGCGCTCGAACGCTAGCTAGGGCAGCCCGGTAGAGACGCACCTTAAACACAGAACCAAGCAGCAACGTTCCCAAACGCTTGATCTGGCCTGATTTAGGAGACGCGACTCTAAATAACTCGATGGGTCACGATATGCTCCGGCCCGCTTCATTTTTTTATTTCTCGCTAACACACACACTCTCATCGCCGTGGCCGCCTTTGGACGCATGTTCTCCTCGGGAACAAACATTCCATTTTTCTGTATTTAGAGAACTCCTGAAAAACAAAATGTTCATAAATATAAAATTATTCAAGAATTAGAAAAAGAGTTGATGGATTAAATTTTCTTCGTAAATCTGAAAAAATGTTCATGAATTTTAAAATCTTCTTGCCTTTCAAAAAATGTTGACGGATTTGAAAAATTCAAACACTTATAAATGTTCAATAATTTTAAAAATTATATTGAATTTAAAATTATTTATGAATTTCAAAGTACGCTACGAATTAAAAAATGGCCACACATTAAAAAAATGGTCGCAAAATTATAAAAAGCTCGTGAGTTAAAAAAAACTAAAATAGGAGACTAAAAGAAAAAAGAAAAATAGGAAACCATAAATATTTTTCATTTTCTAAAAAATAAATAGGTACTTTATATTCAAGAATTTCAGAAAGTTTTTACAAATTTTTAAAATAGTTGTGATTTTTCAAAATATTCATGAGTTTGTCAAGTGTTCAAAAATTTGAAAGTATCGAGAAAATTCATAAATGCACGTAAATCTAGTGTCGCAGGAATATGTATTACCCTCCTCCTAGTTGGATCCCCAATCCTAATAATCGCATACGCGGATGAAAGTCAAGAAATGTCAACCTGAGACTAGTCAACAAGGACCGCGGTCATGATGCGGTCAACAAGGTCAGAGCTCCAAGTCATGGTACCCGCCCCATGCAAATTCCCACGGAAGCCAATAGAACTTCCTCTCCATATTTGGCATCGAGACACTAAAAAGGGAGAAGAGCATGCTAAGCGTCCCATGGAATTACTCCTCGTCATCGTCTTCCTTATCCTCGCTTTCTTCATCATCTTTATTTTCGGGGTTGCTCTCATAGGCATCTTCATCGTCAGGGTTGCTTCATTTCGATGAATAAGACGCGCACGTATTCTAAGGTAAACTTTGACCGAAAAATTGAGCAACAAAATCTTAGTGTTGCTGGATTCGTCTTCAAAAACACTATCTAATGTTGCCAATTTTATAACAATAATCGTATATATATAGTAATTCTTGGCCAAAGAAAAACACGAAAAACGAGAACGTCTTATTGACTGGAATGGAGGAAGTATTCAACAAAACAACATATTGCATGAGAAAAGATTGACACCCTACTCCAGTCCATCGAAAGAACATGTAGACCTAAGAGAGAAGCTATAGCAACTAGTGAAAAAGAGCAGCAGCTAGATCAACCGGTCTAGTTACCTTCGGTTAGCTCACTTCAAATAGTTGCTTCCGGTTCCAGATAAGTCGGCAACTTATCAACATGGTGAATCTGCATTCTATGTATGTAAACCTACCCACCGAGGGAAATGTGTCAATAAAAACCTTTAATACCACCATGGAGTAATTCAACCAGATTTAACAGCCTGAGAATATAAATTAAACCACAAATTAGAGTGGTATATTCTCTTGGATGCTAATGTTTCGAGTAAAGATCAACCATCTTTCATTTTACTGCTAATTTATTTCTGAAGCTAGGGTTTATTAAGCTTTGTTAAGAGAAATATTTGAGTTTCTATACTACAAAATTAAATTAATTGGTAAGTACTCACATAAAATGCGTATGTATAGAGTAATTATTGGTCAAATGATTATACCAATGAAACTTACTTTGCTCTAGATTAAGGATGGAATGAGTATAAGTTTGGCAGCTGGACTCTACAAAATGTTCACATGTATGCAGCGCGTACGGTAGTTATTTAGTGTGGACACATATTGATGTTAGTTGTGTGCCTTATGAGACAAATATTAGTACCATAGCATTATCTTTTTGTAGGATTAACTAGAGAATTTGTATAGTGGTTTGTTTTAGCGGAAGACTCCATAAGGACCCTCATCACTAACCGATGAACATGTTTTGAGGTGTCAATAAAATTCTTAATTTATTTTCACATGATGCTCTTCATGTATATAAATTTCATGAATAAATATCTTCATTTGTAAGCTGCATAAATTAAAAGGCAATGTGTGTATATATTGCTTGTTAAGAAGCCCAAAATGGAGCGGGGCTAATGTGTTAGCTGTGGCGATCCTCGCACCACAGCTCGATCCTAGTAGTGGTGAAGCATCAACAGCCGAAATATAACTACACCGTAGTTAACTACTGCTAACTGTAGGGTTTTGCGAATTAGAGGATTATTACTTGTATCCAAGACTGAATGTATATCAAATTGTTCCAACTTGCTTCAGTTAAGACAGTAATATTATAAAACTATACAAATAAGAAAAAAAGATTATTCGGTTTGGTGCTACTGCTAAAAGCAAATAGACATGATCACTAGAAACAGTGTCTGGCTAAAAACTGCAGATCTCAATGGGCAAATGGAAGAAGGAAATACAATTCCTGAACAGGTCTCGGCATGTTTTTGCCGCTAGCGTACTCCATCGAGAACTTGAAACCATCACATGCAGGACCTCCAGCGAGCGGATCTGTCGTTGCAGGCTGCCTCTACTAGTATTGAAGGACGATTGCAGTGCGGCTAACGTTGGGAGTTGGGACTCCATAGTCTTTTTGTCTTTTTGTTTTGAGGTACACAAACGACTCGAGAATTATAGAAGGCTAGGGCTGAGTTCTACTAGTATTTGGAAACGGGCCGCAATATAGCAGAGTTGTGTTTGCATACTTCTCCCATGCAGATCCTGGTATGAATTATACATTATACATTATATAAAGGGTGGCTGATTTAGAGGAATCCTAATGCCACAGCCACTGTTCATGGTCTATTTATCCTTTCATTCGTTCAATGGTTGTGTGACACATCGTTGCTTTTCTGTTTGGTACATTGACTCACCCCATCGCTGTTTTCAGTAAAAAAAAAATTGGCATAGAGGGCAACCGGATACCGGTTAATAGGCTTTGCCTCTACATATTGTTAAGATTAGCTCCCGGTGACATTTTCCTCCTTCACAGTTTGGTTCACATTGGTCAAAGTGGTGTGAAGACCCCACCCCTACCACACACGTCATCTCTCTCTGGATTCTTCCCCCACGATCTCCTCTAGACCTCCATCTCCACCGGCCACCCCTGGAGCTTCTCCCTTGCCGGCACCCTTCACCATAGCCACCTCAACAACACACCTCTGATTGTCACCCACCGTAACCACACCTGGGAGCCGCTCAAGGAGATCGGACACGAAGGGTAAGTAGGGATGCGGAGGATCACAGGCGCGCTTGATCTCTCCGGCAGTCACGAACTAGAGCGGAACGACGTCGCGGCGGTGCCGAATCGGCGGAGGAGACCGACATGGTGATGTGCCAGCGGCGTGGGAGAAATTCAGAGCTTTCCGGAGGCGTTCTGATGGTGGCGGCATCATAGGGGAATCAGTGGAGGAGACCGTCGTGGTGTTGGGGCATGGGGAGGAGGTCCGACCTGGTCGGGTTCATGGCGGCGGTCGTTCCTTCCTCGGCGGTCGTCGTTCAGGCGCTCAGGCTTATCAACACAAATGCGTGCTTCACGGCGGCTCTGGTCTTTCGTGTGCGCGTTATGTGCATCTGCCTCACAGTCGCAGATGACAGTATGGAGACTTCGCATCTCAGAGCGGATGCAGTAAGCTGCTTATCCCCTGTGTATCCATCTTCCCTTAATTCAGATCGGAAATAAAGAAGCAGAATTTAGGTGCTTCTCCCCCGTGTATCCCTCTCCCCAATTCAGATCGTTAATAAAGAAGCACCAACGGGGCATGCATAGCGAGCAGTGGCAGCGGAAACAAAAGACTAGAATTTGTGCTACACCTGTGGCATCATCTAGGGATGGACGACGAAGAGCTTATTTTCACTGTGCCTGCCAACAAGGAGGTAGCTGCAGATAGTGTGTGAGGGTTCATGGAATGCCAACATCCTGTTTCCTGCATCAAGGATGGCATCACTAGGTGCATCCGTCGCGGTCCCCTCCGGTGGAGGTCGAGCCTTGCTGTGACATGGAGCAGGCTGATGAAGGACAACCTGATGGCCACTCTATATCTTGGGTGAATAATCCAGGTAGCCCATATTATACCCTTTGCTCATATAGTGACTATTTACTGAAGTTGTTCCACTGGTAGAACTGGGCTAAACTTCCAGTATAGTTTTATTGTGTCCATACATTATAACGTGTTATCTGTGAGTTGTCAATTTTGCATGTGTTTCACTCTACATATAAATGTTGAATCTAGGCGCGGGAGGTTACATTGTTCAGGATTTTGCAAGCAGTCAGCTAGGGTAAATGGAGAGTAGTGCATGTGTCCACCCTGGATTGGTGAGAGATCAATTTTTTTGCTACAACATCCACGACTGTAAATTTGAAGTGTCGGAGCCTACCTTCTGGTCATGCACTGCAAGACACATCCAATGTCTACTGCAAGGTAATAACCAATAATTACTTAGTTCTCGCAGATTCCGAGATTCGCTCTTTAAAGATAAATAATAGATATGGTCGTAAAGTACTGCTGCCCGCTACTTTTGTCTTATGAAAATTTCAGAACAGAGGTAACACCTTAACATAACCGTTGGTTTAGCTAGGAACTCCCCTTGACACAAATGGTACTGCTTAAAATATATCCCCATAGCAGTACAAGTAGCCATGTTACTCCTTCAATACTACCTTGCCTTCTCTCAGAGCATGTCTAACATGCCCCGTATAACCCGCCCACCCCGTAAAATTCCGGCGGGATACAGGGCAGGCGCGATATGGGCCGTCTAGCAGGCCCCGTATTAGGGCCGGCCCGTTTCGGCGGAATACAGGGTCCAGGAAATCGGCCCCGTCGCCCCCTACTTATACTGGGCGCAGGTGCGAGTGAGGGGTTAACCCCTCACTCGCAACCCTAGCTCCGTCGTGCGCCGCCGCCTCCTCCATCTTGCTCCGGCGAGAAATTCCTCACTCCCCCGCGCCGCATTCCACCCCATCTCCGGCATGGACTCCCGCCGCCGCAGTACTGCCTCGCCGGCGAGCGGATCGAAGCGATCCCGCTCGCCGGACACCGTTGAGGAGGCGTGGCGGCTCAAGTGCAAGAGATCCACCGCCAGGAGCCGCCGTGCGGCGTGCCGGTACGACGGCGCGCTGTACGTGCCGGATTCGCTCCGGGAGTACGCCGCGGGTTGGCGGTGGTACCGACAAGACCCGCCGCTCAAGCCGATGAGCGGCGGAGCCTTCAAGAAGTGGCTCGCCGAGTGGCCGCGCGACCGCGCGTCCAAGGCGGCATGGGCGGCGACCATCGGCAGCACCAGCGGAGGCGGCGAGGAGGAAGAGGAGGCGGCAGAGGAGGAGGCAGAGGAGGAGGCGGCCTTCTGGCGTGCGGTGGCCGAATCCGAGAAGGATGCCGCCGACAAAGCTCGGGCGGAGGCAGAGGAGGAGGCGGCGGCCATCGCCGCCGTCCGGGAGTTCGAGGCGTGGGAGGAGGCGGCCTCCATCGTGTTCATCCCCTTCGTCATCCTTGACGAGTAGATGTAGGATAGATGTAGTATGATCCGTAGTATGATCGCAATGTATGTATGATCCGTAGTATGATCAATGAAGATGAACTTTCCGGGGTTTTTATTTTTGAAAATACGGGGCGAAATACGGGGTCTGCTAGACGGAATGGCTCTTCCGTTAGCAATTTTTTGATACGGGGCGAAATGCGAGCGTTATACGGGGCAGCAAAATACGGGGCCTGTTAGACATGCTCTCACAACTTCTCGACATCATGCTCGATTTCTCATGCTTGAATTGGCTAATTTATAGCTTGCATAAGATCTTTATCCTAAAATGTTCATGTGCATGATACTGCAATTCATATCAGAGTTTAAATTATTCTTTAGGAACAGTGATTTAAGTAAGAAGCAGGAAAGGGTTTCACCTAATATAGACCCTGACTCTTTGTTCAAATTACAGTGAACCTCTTGATTCTTTTTAACATGAACTTCTGACAGTTGGTCTTGGATATCTTATAAAAGTTCTGCTAGGGCCTCTCTTGCTCTGGTGATTTATCATATTTCTGTTTCAGTAGGACTACTCACGGTCTGCTACTTATCAATTTTTGAATCACATTTGGTAAACCCAAGTGTGTTACCGATTTCTATGTTTTCTTCAATTTAGCAGTACTAACTAATAATTGACATGCAAAAGTACCAGTTAAATTATAAAGACTTGCTTCTAAAAACTAAAAGTAACATGAAATTGTCAACATACTGTTAGGGTAGCAGTTAAATGATGTATATTCAGTTGTTCTGTTATGGTCGGTTTGACCTATACCCGCAGGAAGCCCACTAGTGGCTAGTTATGGGCTTAGCCCAAGTAAATTAGAGGCTTAGCCCAAGTAAATTAGGGTTTCGAGGAGACCGTCCTCCTATATAAACACTTGTATCCCTTCGAGATTAATCAGACAATAATTCAGTATCATTACTGTCTCGTCTCCTGAAGGGAGACAGGAGATCACTGCGCCCGCCGCACCAACCCTAGCCGCCGCCTCCTTCCTCCGCGCCGGCGCCAAGCTCTCCAACCTCTCCGCCCTCACTTACACCCTTACAACCTCCGCCCTAGACCCGGTAGAACCCTAGCCTCTACCACTTTGGTATCAGATTGCCTAGGTCTCATGGGCTCCAACAGTCCCCCCCCCCCATCGACACCATCGCCGCCACGTCCACCGCCGCCACCAACACCACCCCCGCCGCCATGACCGGCGCCCACACGCTGCAGGGGGCCGCCACCGCCGCAACTGGAGACCAGGCCGCCGCCGTCCTCACGGGCCTCGACCTCCTGCCCGCTACCTTGGCGGACCTCGCCGTCAGCCTCCGCGCCGTCCGCTTCGAGATCGCGGAGATCAAGGCCGGCCAGCACCCGCCGCCCCCACCGGCCGCCGTTCCGCCGCCGCCCCCACTAGCCGCTGTTCCGCCACCGCCCCCACCGGCCGCCGCTCCGCTGCCGCCCCCACCAACCGCCTCCGCCGCCAGCAATGGCCGGCCCCCGTGGTGGCCGCTGTCACCCTCGCCGATTCCCACATGGACCGACGCGTCGCCCGTCTACACTCATACTGCGGCGCGGACGACGGTTCATCCGCCCGCCCACCGCCCTGGCAGTCCTGGCGGGTTTACGGGCCCCTTCGCCGCGAGCACGTCCTTCAACCCGGGCCGCCAGGAGGGCGCCCCCGAGGTTCCGCCTTTGGCACAGCAGCTGCCCCGCTTCACTAAGCTGGAGTTCGCCACCTACGACGGCGCCACCGACCCCCTGAACTGGCTGAACCAGTGTGAGCAGTTTTTTCGGGGGCAACGGACGCTCAGCACCGACCGCACATAAATCGCCTCCCATCACCTACGGGGCGCCGCGCAGACTTGGTACTATGCCCTCGAGCAGGACGAGGGCGGGATGCCACCCTGGGAGCGTTTCCGCGACATGTGCCTCCAGCGGTTTGGGCCGACCCTCCGTGGCAGCCGCCTCGCTGAGCTGGGAGGCCTCGCCTTCACCACCATGGTCCAGGACTTCGCCGACCGCTTTCAGGCGCTCGCGTGCCATGCCCCGGGCGTCTCGGCACGGCAGCGCGCCGATCTCTTCGTCGTAGGCCTCCCCGACTACATCTGCATCGACGTCGAGATGCGCGAGCCGGCGGACCTGCAGACGGCCATGTACTACGCACGAGCCTACGAGCAGCGCGCCCTCGCCATGCAGCAGGTCTACGCGCAACGTAGCAGCGCTCATCCCGCGCCCCGACCCGCCCCGACACCCACCGCCCCGCCGCGCCCCGCACCGGCCGCTGCGCCCATAGGCCCTCCTGTGCCAACTCGCCCCTTCAAGCGGCTGACGGCTGCGGAGCAGCTTGAGCGGCCGCCGCCAGGGGCTGTGCTTCAACTGCGACGAGAAGTACGCACCGGGCCACACGTGCGCGCGCCTTTTCTACCTGGAGACCGTCGACGACACCGACGTTGAGACCCTCGCCGCCGAGCTCGCGGCCGCCACCGTCACTGAGGCCGGTGTCACGACCTACGCGCCAGTCGACGCGTCCGCCTTCGTCGTCTCTCTCCATGCTATGGCGGGCATCAAGACGGCAAAGACGATGCTGCTCCCGGTGACGATCAATGGGGAGCGTCTCACTGCGCTGGTGGACACGGGTTCCACGCACAACTTCTTGTCCAACACCGCCATGCGCCGCCTCGCTCTCCAGTCGGCGGGATCGGAGAAGTACAGCGTCACCGTCGCCAATGGGGATCGTCTTACGTGCCAGGGCGTGGCGCGACAGGTTCCCATGCTCGTGGGCGACGAGCCGTTCGCCATCAACTGCGTCGGCATCGACTTGGGCTGCTACGACTTCATCCTCGGCCTCGACTTCCTGAGCACTTTAGGCCCCATCCTGTGGGACCTCGACGCGCTGTCCCTCATCTTCTGGCGTGAGGGCGGCCGCCGTGTTCACTGGATGGGCGTGGGCAGCACTGGCACATCCCCGCAGCTCCACCTGATGGCCGCCGCGCTAGACGAGGCGCATCCGCTCCTGGCCGACTTACTGCAGCAGCACGGCGACCTCTTCGACGAGCCGCGAGGCCTCCCTCCCTCGCGACCCCGTGACCACCGCATCCACCTGCTGCCAAACACGGCACCCGTAGGCTGTGCGGCCGTACCGGTACCCCCGAGCTGCAGAAGGACGAGCTCGAGCGCCAGGTGGCGGTCATGCTAGCACAGGGCATCATCCGGATCTCGACGTCACCGTTCTGCGCCCCCGTGCTTCTTGTGCGCAAGACCGACGGCACGTGGCGTTTCTGTATCGACTTCCGCGCCCTCAACACCGTCACTTCCAAGGACAAGTTCCCCATCCCCGTCGTGGATGAGCTCCTGGGCGAGCTACATGGCGCGCGCTTCTTCACCAAGCTCGACTTGCGCTCGGGCTATCATCAGGTGCGCATGCACCCAGACGACATCGCCAAGACAGCGTTCCGCACTCACCATGGCCACTATGAGTTTTTGGTGATGCCGTTCGGCCTCTCCAACGCACCGGCGACCTTCCAGGCTCTGATGAACGACGTGCTCAGCCCCTACTTACGCCGCTTTGTGCTTGTTTTCTTTGATGATATTTTGATCTACAGCGCATCTTGGGCGGAGCACCTGCAGCACGTGGCCATCATCTTCAACGAGCTTCGAGCGCATCGTCTTCACCTCAAGCGCTCGAAGTGCTCGTTTGGCACGACTTCCGTCGCTTACTTGGGCCACGTCATCTCCGTCGACGGTGTCGCGATGGACGCGGACAAGGTCGCTGCCGTCGCCGCCTGGCCAACGCCCCAGTCGCCACGAGCTCTTCGCGGATTTTTGGGCCTCGCAGGATACTACCGGCGATACATCCAGGACTTCGGCCTCATCGCCGCGCCCCTCACGCGCCTGCTTCGCCGCGACGCCTTCTCCTGGGACGAGGAGGCGGCCATGGCCTTCGCCGCCCTGCAGCGGGCACTAACGACGGGTCCCGTTCTTCAGATGCCGGACTTCGACGAGCCGTTCGTGGTGGACTACGACGCCTCCGGCATTGGCTTCGGCGCCGTCCTTCACCAGGGCGAGGGTCCACTCGCTTTCTTCAGTCGCCCCTTCGCCGCGCGCCACCACAAGCTCGCCGCATATGAACGCGAGCTGATCGGGCTAGTCCAGGCGGTGCGCCACTGGCGGGCGTACCTTTGGGGCCGGACATTCCGTGTGCGCATGGACCACTACAGCCTGAAGTTCTTGCTGGATCAGCGCCTCTCCACCGTGCCGCAACACCAGTGGATCAGCAAGATCTTCGGCTTCGACTTCACCGTCGAGTACCACCCCGGCCGCCTCAACACAGTCGCCGACGCCCTGTCCCGCCGAGACGTTGACGACACTGCGGACGCGCCCACAGTCGGTGCAGCCCTCTGCATCCACTCCGGGCCATCTTTCGCCTTCATCGACGAGGTTCGCCGCGCTACTGCCACGGCTGCGGATGCGCGGCCAGCTGCGCCGGCCGCCTGGCCGACGGCGAGCTGGCCACGCCATGGCGCCTGGACGAGGGACTACTCCTCCATGGACGCCGCATATTCATGCCGGATCATGGAGACCTGCGCCACCAGGCCTTGTCCTTGGCGCATTCTGCAGGTGAAACAAAGGAGGTTGTCAATCTCACCGGCTTGCCGTAACAAAGGATTAACCGTATTGTGTGGAAGATGATTGTTTGCAGAGAAAACAGTAGAAACAAGTATTGCAAGAGATTGTATTTCAAGAAAGAGAATTGGACCGGGGTCCACAGCTCACTAGAGGTGTCTCTCCCATAAGACGAACAAGCATGTTGGGTGAACAAATTACAGCTTGGGCAATTGACAAATAAAGAGAGCATGACAATGCACATACATATCATGATGAGTATAGTGAGATTTAATTGGGCATTACGACAAAGTACATAGACCGCCATCCAACCGCATCTATGCCTAAAAAGTCCACCTTCAAAGTTATCATCCGAACCCCTCCAAACATTAAGTTGCAAAGCAACATGACAATTGCATTAAGTATGGTGCGTAATGTAATCAACAACTACATCCTTAGACATAGCATCAATGTTTTATCCCTAGTGGCAACAAGACAACACAACCTTAGAACTTTCTCGTCACCGTCCTAGTGTCAATGCAGCATGAACCCACTATCGAGCATAAGTACTCCCTCTTGGAGTTAAAAGCATCTACTTGGCCGCAGCATCTACTAATAACGGAGAGCATGCAAGATCATAAACAACACATAAGCATAACTTTGATAATCAACATAACAAGTATTCTCTATTCATCGGATCCCAACAAACGCAACATATAGAATTACATATAGATGATCTTGATCATGATAGGCAGCTCACAAGATCCGACAATGATAGCACAATGGGGAGAAGACAACCATCTAGCTACCGTTATGGACCCATAGTCCAGGGGTAGACTACTCACTCATCACTCCGAGGCGACCATGGCGGTGTAGAGTCCTCCGGAGATGATCCCCTCC